>NW_024067267.1:0-69967 GCF_015039405.1 Cantharellus anzutake
TTTCCCAAAGTATGTCGCAGCCAGCTGAGTCACCGAAAAAACCTCTGGCTCGCCAAGGTAGTTGACCTGACAGGAAGACGCGTAGTAAGGGACGTCTATCTGGCGTCCCTCGTAATGACGGAACCCACCTTAACACCGACAGACCCGTTTACGTCTGCAAGTTGAGCGGTGATAAACTTCTTCTCAATCTCTTGAATCTCGGGGATCGGAATAAGAACGCCCAATCAAGCGTTTGAGTGAGCCGATCGTGTTCTTGTAGTTAGAGATCTCCAGCGTCTTGGCGGCCTCGCCGATCGCGCGTTGCTTGGGACCAAATGAGACCAGAGAGCTAAGAGCGTGAACGTAATTATATAGTTGAGCGCCGATCGGCGTCTAAGGGTGGAACAAGACAGCTTACGGCGTTGCGCGCTGGGATGATTCATTGAGAATAATATCAATTCCTTTCTTCCTTGCAACTCCGATCTACAACAAGGAAAGGAATTGTCAAAAACGCGTTTTTTAGTCGACGTGTTTGGATCGGGTCACACCTTTGACGCAAGGTTACCGAAGTCAATTCCAACAACTGAAGCCATGACCACTTTTCACAAAGCCTGTGCAGATAGCAAAGGACTAGACGGAAAGCAAATCGTTTCGTGAACGTCTCGTTAAAAGATGGCGGAAGAGATGGCGGTCTCACCGCGTGAAGGGAGCGTGCCTTTTGAATCTTAGCTGACTGAATGACGGAACTTGCCAGAAAGTGATCGAAGTCCATGGAAAGCGCCCAGTTAGAGCCGCTGAGTGAAAACACCAGTGAATTCATGGTTTAATATCCTTATTTCACACGACTAACCACGACGGCAATTAGTGACCTGAATGGTCCTGCATTGTCCTGCGTTTTTGCTCTATACCACAGAGGCTGGCCACCGCCTACGTTTCTGCAGATTTTGGCGAATTCTGAGTCATTGTGTCTTCATGCGCATGTGACGGTGACGGCAGTTCCCTTCGCGCGCGCTCTCGCGTCGTGCTGTGCGAGTTTATCTCGCCTTGCACCTGCTCCGCATTGCGGAGTCTCACTGTCCCACTGCTTGCTGCGCCAGTTCAACTTGACTTCCCTCCTCCCATTTGTATTGCCTGTCTGTGTATGTCCCGATCTATAGAGGCTGGAGTACTCATGTCCCTCGTTGTGTTTGCTTCTGCTCGTCTCCGCTTTTCTCGCTGAACCGTTCTTGTGACCCGTGCATTTGCATCGTATTCCTGCATTCATGTAATCCCTTTGTACATTATCGGGCACACAAGTCGCATAATACTCGCGCGCCTATCGATGGGCCGGGTTCCGAACGTTCTCACTGAGTGCTTACACCATCCGACAAGATCACAACAAAATTGAACTGACAAAATTCGACAAAAGAGTGAAAGATAAAAGAAAATCCATGCAGACGAGGAGAGTAAACGTGCAAGAGTAGGAAAACGATGATAAAGAAACCGAGTGAAGGATAGTGTAATCTTTCGACGGAAGCGCGGAATCGAGAAAGTATTTCTAAACCATCCATAATCCTCCAAATGCGAGCAGCTTCGTAGAAGGAATCAGGAGCGTCAGACGCAGAATTGACTAACTCCTGAGAAGCGGATTAGTTGAATTGGTCCGCAGGCGCTGGCCGGCCACACTGTAGGGCCGCAATCAGATGTTGGGTTACAAGTGGAAGAGGAATAACGCTACCTGATCCGGTGGACTGGGGACATTTTCATTCACACCGACAGTCTCGACTAAATTTAGGGACTCCTCAGAGAGCCGGGGATCATGGGCCATCGTCTCATGCAACGTAGCCTTCTCATCAACATACGCAGGAGGCTCGACTGGGAGTAAAATGGCCGTTTCCTCTGCGGTCCCTAGGCACCGATGGGAACGATTGCGCCATGCACGAACGATGAGGAGACAGAACATGAACAGTATACGGATCAAAGACCCAATGCCGCATCCAAACACGAAGGCAACAGCTCTGGACTCCCATTTCCCGAGAGACCTAATGGCTCGATCCAATCTGTTCATAAAAGGCTGATTCTTGTGATGATTGTGGAGCGCCACGCGAAAATACTGCACTACGTTAGGATTGAGAGGGCCAACAAAGGGGGAAGGCGGAAGGGTTTCCCCGGAATGCGGTAACGAATTGTGCATGCTAGGTCCTGAGGTCTGCACACTGCTCGACGGTTGACTGAAAGAAGGGAGTCCAAGGGCACTCGCAAGACGTTGCAACTTCTCCGAAACGCCCTTGCAACCGAACTTCTTATCAGGTTGGATGGTTGTAATGATCCTATAGTCCTCGATGCGACCAAGACCAGCAGCATGTCCAAGGCGAAATTCGAGAATCTTAGCCCTGACGCTACCCACAAACGTAGGTCCAGAGTTAGGAAGTGCATCGATCGGGGCGGCGCCTGCGCTCGCGATAGCTGAGAGACACCAGCAACACGCCGTTGAGTCAGATTCTGCAGGAAGCGCTGGGCACTAACCTAGAGCCGCAATGAGTGCAGCAAGATGAGCAAAGATTTTCATGACCAATATGCAAGTTTAAGACAGAAGAGATCACGTTGGGCGTAAGGTTGGTAACAGGATGGAGAGTTAGCTGGAAGTGCTGTTGATGTCGTCAAGCTAGGGATCACATGCCTCGGGAATTCCCTTCCAAATATAGAAGGTACCTTGCCATCAGAATGGCTGGTGCTTTGAGAAACGTCATTAGGACAAAATTAAGAGTTGCGATGATACCCGCCGATGGAGTTGGGCGCGAGGTCTTGCCAGTATGTCGCGTCCCCCATGCGCATGAGGACTCATCCCAACTCTCTGGTGGAAGGCAGCCAGATCCGTTCTTGAAGCTTTAGGAACTGCTTTACCCAAGCTCGAATTTACGCATCTCGATGCTGGATTTGAGCATTTTACGAAATATGGCACTGCTTTGCCTGATGAGACGCTCAGGTGTGTCATGCTATTTTAGGCGTTGTGGGAGTTGCTAAGCATGTCTCTGCACGAGAACAGGGTCTTAAGAGAGGAGTCAGACTGCGCAATGTTTGGCGCCGTCAGGTAGGCTCTAATGGCTGGTTTGTGTTTCTTAAGTTTGCTCATCTCCCCAACAGCTCCCCATCTCGGCGTGTGGCAGGATATTCGTCTCCGATCGTCGCAATGCGCAAGGCATTAGACTTGTACGCCAACATTCGCCCTGTCAAATCTGTTGGCCTTTACAATTGCGCTTTGCCGAATAAATATGAATGTTCAATTTTCCTAGGTAGCGGATTTACCAGGAGAAAGATCCAATATCGACATGGTCATAGTCAGAGAGAACACTGAATGCTTGGTGAGTGGTCTGTCACTCTTGTGATTGCATCTCGCTCAGTTGAAATATGAGTATATTAAAGAAGAAACTCTGACTCTGGGCTCGGTCGGGAAAGAGGCGCGTGCCACCCGTCTTATCACTGAACGAGCCTCGAGGCGAATAGGCCAGATGGCATTTGAAACTGCTTTAGCGCGTGGTCCCTCGGTGCGTCAAAGCCTATCTTTCTGCGGCTCTCGATCTATAATGGCTCACCATAATTTTTTAGCCCCTTCTGACCATTGTACACAAGTCAAATGTCCTGTCGGTAACGGATGGTCTGTTCCGGGAGACTGTCCGAAGCGTTCCATCGCTCCCAGGTATCGATGGGAGGTATGATTGTGTAAAGGTGGAGGAGCAATTGGTGGACAGCATGGTGTACCGGTGAGGTTCAGTCCAGTATTCAACGCATCCGTTGCTTAACTTTCTCCAGAATGTTCCGAGAGCCACAGTAAGTCGCTTGTGTCCCAGGAGCCTAATGCGTTCATTAAGACCCTATCTCAGGGTGTTTGATGTCGCTGTTGCACCGAATATGTACGGGGATATTATTTCGTAAGGTCCTACACCCATTTCCCCGGAACATCCCTTACGTGATGCCGAGCAGGGACGCAGCAGCAGCATTGGTGGGATCTCTGGGTCTCGTTCCTTCGGTCAATGCAGGCGACAACTTCATAATGGGAGAGCCGTACGTGCACAGTGTCTTTCCCGACCCTTGCCATTATGCTAATTATTGCTATGTCCAGAGTCCATGGATCCGCACCAGATATTATGGGGCGAGGTATCGCGAACCCTCTCGCCTCCATTCGGTAAGTTCAGGCTGGAGCATGTATCATGCCCAATCCTCATCATGGGTCCCTGTAGTTCCGCTGCCCTTATGCTCGTACACCTCGGATACGATGACCAAGCCAAGCGGGTAGATGACTCGGTTGATGCGGTGCTGAGACGAGGCGACGTTTTGACTCCTGATCTGGGGGGAAAGAGCACGACACAGCAAGTAGTCGACGCTGTTTTGAAGCAAATATAAAGCTCGTATTGGTTGGCAGCCAACGACAGGCATCCAGCCTCTGCTAAGTCAGTGTGCTTGTGGCTGAACCAAGCCTCCCCATGCGATGAAGTTTAATGTGGGACTTCGGTCTATGCTTTTCATATTATGGTTATGAGCAACAAATTGAGTCACCGACGTCCCAATTGGACAATCAATTTATTTGCTGTTTCGACTTCTCTCTGTCATTCGTTTTCGATATATCACGCCCGCAGTGAACTCATCCTCTACGTCGAGCAACTTGTTGTACTAAGGAGCAGTGTGGGTCTTGTCATCAACAACTTGCGCGTGACTTAGATTGACACGTCGTTCGCGGCTTCTCCCTGAAGTTCTACTCCACATGTCGACGACAACCCCAACTACTGCTGTACCAAATACGACCCCTAAGGCTACCAATGGTCACCCTCGACCTTTGAACTCAAAATCGAGACCCTTAAGTGCTGTTTCACCAAACAATGTGCTGTCGGGTCTTCCAGCACACAAAGAGATCAAACGTCACACAAGCCAACCCATCCTGAATTGGTTTCACCGAAAGATCTCAGGAGGCAAGCCGGGGTCACGCAAAAGGCGTGGAAAACAGCTGAACGACACGGTGAACCAAGCAGACACTGAGCTTGATCAGGCGCAAAACCCTGACGGAACAGTTCGAGGCGCTGCATCCAACGCTGGCCGCCGTAGTTTACATCTCCATATTCCGGAAAGTCCACTTCGCCTCACTCAGACAACTGTGAAAACTGTAGTTGAGCAGGAGAATGTGAAACTTCATGGACACCCAGAGACCTCGATCCATTCCAGGGCCGGATCTCTTGGTCCAAGTCTGAATTGGTCTGCCAGGGAACCCGGCGAGGCAGATGATGATGCTTCCATTCGGCCGATACCTCCCTCAATACCTCCCTCTCCTGTGCCTTCTCGCTCGACTCACAGTTCGTCAGCAACAAACACATCTGCAGCATGCACAACTGATCATCTGCAAACCTCCCAATCCATTGGTCCCCCAAGCACAAAGCCTACCACTGTCATGTCTATGGATCTTGGTCCTGGTGGCCATATCGCTCAGGTCCTTCCGTCGCAATCTTCTGTTTTAGGTAGAAATGCTCTAATAACAGCGTCGCCCGCCCCAAGCCCATCTTCATCAAGATTTCCCCACCCGAGGTCTTCAAATGCTCTTGCCTCAGTAAGCGCCTCTGTCTCATTTAACATGGGCCCAAGCGGTGCCTCTGGCCCAAATCGGCAGGCTCCCCCACCCACATATGCAGTAGAAACGCCAACAACTAGTACAACAACAAGTACAAGTATGACTGTGCCGGTCGCTGGAGCCAAACTGCTTACGCATGCACCCGGTCTTACTCACTTTCATCCCAAAAATAACCCGCGACCAGCCTCTCCACCTCTGGACAACGCAAGCACTCTCACGCTTGCCTCCTCTAACTTTGCAATGTCCCATACTTCTCCACGATCACGATCCATTGCAGCTGACAGGGACCTCGGGGATACGAACGCAAGTATGCTGGCATTGAGACCCAGCAGCAGACGTAGCAGCTGGGGTAGTGACGAGACTGGGTGGAGTGCTACTGGGCAAAGCACCCACACAGGGATCAGTGCTGCTGGTCCCGGAGGACTGTTGAATATTGGGTCTAGCATTGGGCCGAGGCGTCGTGGCACTGGCTCCATTGCGACGGCTTGGAGCTATCGCACCGGAGGTACAGGACCTCTTGATCAGGCCGTCGACGGAGAAGAGCAGGTGACAGAAGAGGATTTGGGTACACATGACCAGGGGTCATTAATGTGTGATGCGTGTTCGGGCCATATCACGCCCACGGAGGATGTCCTATTCGATTTGCCAGAATCTGTCGAATGCATGCGACCTGAGGACATTCCTCTCCCAGCTTCTCCGATTCTGGACGCGGAATGACACACCTCTACCCCGGGTTGAGTGGAATTGACGCCGATTATTGACCCAATCCCCCCGTTCAGGAGTTTGACGGTTTCTAGCCTTGTCGCTTGCTACATGGTTTTCTCTCATTGCGTTGTTGCCGATCTTTTCATTCTAATTGAAGTCTGATGTCCCTTGTAGCATAAGGTTTCTTCCTTTTTCCTCTGCTTCTGCAGGCGGAGGTGGCTGTGTAGTTGCATGCTTCCCAATCTACCGGATTTAGACGGTGCCCATTGTTGTCCGTTTGTCTAGATGGCCAGTCAACCCGGGAAGCTTTTACCATGGGATTTGTTCCTAGTTGAGCCCTGCAAAAGCGATCGCCATATATCCCAACTGGTGTGCGTGAAGACAGCTCACCGACCCCCAAGAAATCGTGAACGTCCCTGCGACGACGTTCAATGGCGAATTCTGATTGCCATACTCTCAAAATTCTTAGTCTTTTCAACAAGGATTATTATCAAGGAGCCAGCAAACACCTTTGGCGCACATTCACTTTCGTGGCTTCTTCCCAAGGACTGTATCCCAGAGATTACTTGTGGAAAGAGTGCACATCATCATGTGCTGGGGCCGATTCTTGCGCGTCCGGCAGCTTCGTATTTTCATCGATTGCCTAATGCTCGCGAATGAGGACCAACCGGAATTCGATTTAACACTTGACAAGGTATTTTCGACCTGCGCTATGACCAAGTCCCTCAACATCCGTACCTGGTATCATTCTTCCAACGTTGATCATCTTTCCCTTCTGACTGCTGCTCTAACTGGGACACCGAGCATGAGTGTTTTACACGATTCTCAAGTCATTGCTGTAACTTGATTCGGACGAAATTTACACAGCATATTATGAAGTCTTACGCTACTTGGAACTACACCTTTGAGCGAACGCTCCGTAGGTAAAATCTGAAACCTCCTTCTCCCTTCTTGCTTTCCAGTTTTCACCGCTGCAAAATTGTCGCTAGCCTTACTTCATCAATTCCCTTTATTTTCCATTCACACAAGCTTATCTCGGTCAACGTGCTATCCCATACATTCCCTCTCATCATATTCTGTCATTAATCGTTTGTCTCCACTTTATGTGCATTGTGTCTCATTCTTGGTGCGCTCATTACGTTTTGCGATGGCTTGTTTCACCGCTGCGGGGGACGATTCTTGTCCGTGCACGCGTGTCAACCACGATTGGCCTTGAGTCTATTTCCAAATCGAGCAACGAAGCTCACGGAGAATGGTCATCGCCGTACAGCCACAGGCTCATTTGAAATCCGAAGGGGAATTTGCCCGCATTTCACGAACAGAATCTCTCGTACGTCCCGCTATCAGCGGTAGCACTTGAGCGGACGTGTATCTAACAATATTTCCACTCATTCCGTACAACAGTCACACCTAGACAAACAAGCCGTTGTGTGATGTCACATCTTCTCCATAGGGGCCCAGCGATCCGAGCCGTGAGTTTATTCCCTCGATCTTGCTTGGGAAACCCGCACATATAAGGCATAGGCGGTCCCAGAGTGAAAGTGCTTTATAATACGCTTGTTCACAGTCCAATTAACACATGCAAGCTCTTCCACAGGCTACCCCGGTGAGACTGCGAAGCCCTGTCCCATACGATATCTGGGCGGCCGTCGTGGCATTTGCGGATTTCTACACGCTAGCTGCGATCAGTCTCGTGTGCAAGGAGCTCAAACACGAAGCAGCTAAGCATCTTTGGAGGTCATTCACCCTCCGCGTAGATCCAAGGTGAGTTGTTCTTGCTGCTGTACCGGACCTAGTGGTGGTCTCACCGGCATGCGACGCCAGCTTTGATGATATCTGGGGGAGGAGGCACCTGGAGGAAGGGTGTGCAATCATTCTGACTGAGCGGCGCTATCTGCGTGTGCAAAACATCCGCATCGACATTCAATCAGCATTAGGGGCTGAATTGGAGCCCGAAGTTGACAAGACGCTGAGAACCATATTCCAGACCCTCCATCATTGCAGTAGTCTTCGCTCGCTATCAATAACCTCAGCTCATCACCGAACCAAGATTGCGCGGTCACTTTCACTTCAGCCATTTGCCTTCACGAAGCTCCAGCATTTTTCCACCGACTTGTTTTGTGATGAGAACTTACACGGTTTCTGGGGCAGGCATCAGCAGCTCACATACATCGAATTGCGCGCCGTCGACCCTGGGATATCAAACGTTCCATCACCCTCCCGTCTCTAGAGGGTATTTACGCCAGTCTCGCTCATCATACTGCTGTCATTCCTGGATCGCCCGTCAAGTCGGTTCATATCTCCGGACTCTGGGAAGGCGAGTGCACCCTACTCATGCACAACCTGGAACAAAGCACGTCGCCTGGTGGTATCCAACATCTCTCCATGGAGATATTCGATACAGAAGTGACAGCCCACCCTTACACCTCAATCATTGCAAACCTCCCTCATCTCAAATCATTATCTGTGACTCATGGTGATATGGCGGACCGTGATGATCGGGCTGCCGCTATAAATGCCCTATGTCAACTACAAGAACTCGAGGTGTTTGAATGGGGGGGAGGAAGCGCAGCAGGTCAGGCGGATATTTTTGCCGCTTGCTCGAAGAACTGCAAGTCCCTGAGGCAGATTAGCTTTCGCTGGGGCAACTATTTCCAGAGGAAGTTCGTCAGGGATAGCGAACACGCTGCATGGGGGATTGTGAGACAGTGACGACGCGAAGACGCTATTCTATTATGGGAGGCTTTTTGACCCATCCTAGTCTGTTTCCGATCCCGCTTTCCTTCGGATTCGGTACTGGTGATATTTGCACCACTAATTAGTAATAGAATATCCTCGCCTTTTAACGCCCTGCATTAGTACTGACCGCTGCCGAGAAGCCTTCCGTCGAGAAGGAGAGTTCCCGAACAGAGACCGTGAGAATGTTACGCTCGCCGATTTGAATGCATGCTGCAACAAGGCGTCAACACAGATACATCTTGTCTGGTTAATTGCTTGAGTTTTGTATGCTTGAGCCTTTGGAATTGTTAACACAGCTGAAACCGTTTTGATCGAGCTTGGGCATTTTCACTGGATCTTTGATTAGTCCAGATTCTGACAAGGACACTATAAATATGCCGGAACGACTCTTTGTTCGATCTGGTTTCTCCCTGAATCCGTCTTCTTCTGTTTGAAGCCATCGAGGGCAGGCAGCCGATTCTATTTTCTAATTTCGACTTTTTTTTGGCTCTTGTGTGGCAACACAATCGGTCGAGTTGTCACACCCTTGGTATCATGGCATCTGAAGGCGTCTATCAGGCCTTACTCGGCACCCCAAAGAAGATGACAAATAGGTATCCTAGATGGGCGGTAGGTGCGCCTATATTGTATGCCACGTCTGCCCTTGCGTCTTTTGGAGGTGAGTAGGACTGAATTATTCCCCCGTGCATTTGTTGTGGGCCAAATTTCCTGATAACTACCTATTTTCAGATGCCATGTTTGGTTACAGTCAAGGAACCATTGCTTCGATTCTAGTGCAACCTCCTTTCATTCGTGACATATTCGGTGTGAACGTTACACTCGAGCAAGTCAATGACCTTGAAACTGGTGTTAGTGATACGACGCAGTCTATCACAGCCTCATGTTTGAACTTGACTGCCCTCTTCGCTGTAGGTCTTCCTTTCAATTATCCAAGAACTACTTGCAAGTCTACTGACCCATATTATGTTATATATTAGGCTCTCGTTGCTGCTGTTTTATGCGATATGATTGGAAGACGGCACGTCGTCCGTCTTGGGGGCATTATCTATCTCATTGCCTCTATCGGTGCAGCGCTATCAGATAGTTTTGCTGTATTCATCTTCTTTCGCTGTATACAGGGCATTGGCGTTGGTTTCCTGTCTATGAGTGTCCCAATTGGTAAGTTTGTGGTGTCGTGGTTAGCCATACACTGTTATCTAATGACCATTGGGGATTTCGTTGCTTCCAGTTCAAACCGAGATTGCAGGCGATCATGCTCGTGGCCGCATGATCTGCATCGAGTACATTTGTCTTAACTCGGGATACTTGCTCTCTGCTGGAGCTGGATGGGGTCTTTTCCATTATGTCAACTCAGGAACTATATCCTGGAAGGCGATGTTCATCATTCAAGGGGGCTTGGCGATTATTCTGATATTCGCTTCGTTCTTTATGCCTGAAACCCCTCGAGTATGTCATTGCTCATATCATTTTTCAACGTTTATTCACTCCCCTTACGTTTAGTGGCTCGTCAGGAATGGTTTCGAGAATGAAGGTCTTCAGACCCTCGCAGACCTGCATGGTAACGGTGACGTTACCTCGCCCGAGATCGTAAAAGCCTTCAAAAAGATGAAGCTCATCATCCAGATGGAAGATGACGCCAAACAAGCAAGCTGGCGTGATCTCTTCACCAAGTTCTGGCGTCAAACTCTCATGGGAGTTTCAGGCCAAATGTTCGCTCAACTAAATGGTATCAACGCCGTATTATTCTTCTTACCAATCATCCTCATACGATCGGGGAAAACGGTGGAGGAATCACTGAAATTTTCGTTCATCGCTGCGTGGTGTTATTGTGGAGGGACGGTGCCTGCCATGTGGGGTGTTGAATGGAGTCGGAAGAAATGGTTACTAGGGACCACTCTCGCACTAATCGTTGCGTTATCTGTTATTGGAAGTACGCAACTTGTTAGCGAGGGGTTTCCTCGTGGGCCAACGAAAACCGAGTATTCTAACGTGATCTTTTCGTTCTTCTGTATCTGTGAGTTGTCTTTCTTCCTCTCAATCCCCCTTGACGCGAGAGTCACTGGATTGACAGTTACTCGGTAGATCTCTTCGCATTTGGCGCGGGATGGGGTCCAATCCCTTGGCTTCTCCCAGCCGAAGTTTTCCCGATGTCTGCCCGCGCCAAAGGCGCAGCACTTAGCACCTCCGTCAATTGGACCTTCAACTTCCTGGTAGCATTCATAACCCCTATCGCTTTCAAGAACATTCAAGCCATATACTACTTTGTTATCCTCGCATTGGTATGTTTATCTTTCCTGTTCGTATGGGCTTATTACCGTGAAACGGCCCATATGAGCTTAGAAGATATTCAAGTTGTATTTGAGGATGTGTATGAGGGTCCTAGCAAGTTTGTACCTGATTTCAGGAGCAAGCCTCATGGCATGGCTGGTACGAGCAAGGATGCGGAGGCACCTGTGGTGGAGAAGGTGTTTCAGCTCCCGTCATCGAATGGGATAGGCGTACAAGACACAGGAAAGAGGGTGTCCTGGCTGTCTACAGATGGGGAAGGGGGCGGTAGCAGCTCGAGAGCTGGATCGAGCACGATGGGAGAGAATTTGCTGGAAGTGATGAATGAGATTTTGAGCAAAGCGAGCTGGACAGATCAAAATACAGAATTGTTGGACTTTCCACTCCATGATGGCGAGAGGGACGGGGACGGGGCAAGCTTCGCCTGAGAATTATGTAAACTCTCTAGGATGTGTTTAACCTGCATGCAGTCAGAACCCTCGGCCGATTCTATATCTATGTAACGTGTGCTTATTTTTGGATTTTCCCCTTTGCCAACTTGTCCGCTGGACTCACCGGACGGGCCCTGGGCAGTAACGTTGAAGAGTGGAAGGGAAGCGGCACTACAGGAAGAAATAATACAGCATGGAGGTGGAGACCAGCTACGTGAATTGTCCAGAGATGCCATTGGCATGTATGCAGTCTGTCCTCAGAGGCCAAAGAGACCTTGGCTGATTTGTCTATGTATCGATTGCATGTGTAACGTTGAAAACGTGGAAGGGAGGCGTTGCGCGCATCATATTTAGATGGATTCATAAAATATAGCAATTGATACTGTATGCGGAATCAATAATGTGCAGACCCTCAATGAGTGCGATCTAGACATCCCAGGTCATAGGGCACACAAAAATGAACACCAGGAGTAAAGTAACGCGTACCTCTTCCTTCTGACTCGCAATTCACCAGGAGAAGCGACATTTCCAGAGGCAGCAAGCACTCGTAGCGATATCCACCGTCTGGCTAATCTTTGACTTGGTTGCAATCCAGTACTAAATTTCCTCTGGAATGACCTCAATAATGCTAACTCGAGGATCGGTCTCATTTCTCATGTGAACACCGTCACCCAAATCTCCAAACCAAGCACGTGCGCTGGTGTTCCACAGTCTTTTGATTCTGTCATGGTCGGAGGAAAGTTTGGCAATTCTGGCGACGGAAATCCAGTTAGTAGTGGAAGGGTCGTAAAAAGAGACGTCCACGTGAGGGTCGTGCTCTAGTTCTTCCTGTTGACGAGTTAGAAGAGTTGGAGTGTAAAGAGAATGCTGGCATACGGATTTTCCGGATGAAATGCAGCACTTCATCTGGTGAATAAAGATTGACTGGAGGAAAGAAATCCGAGTCGACTTGCAATTAACGGAAGCCATCACCCTCGAATGTAGGAAACCGTCCTGTCCACGAGTAGTGAGTATTGGGGACTTGGCAACCCTAAAGCCATCAATCTTTTCCTGTGGCTTTTCGGTGGGCTGTCTTGGTGGAAGAACATGTTGGCTCGGATAATTGGTGTCAGAAGTCGGTGAAATGAGGCAAGAAGTTGGAGGAGAGGCGAGGGACTGAGATATATTATACACTGTACCCTCCTGGAGCAGAGAGCGACGTCATTATCCGCACACGTCAATCTCGAGTTCGCATCCGGGTCCAGTGTCAGAGCTGTCTGTCACTCTCAAATTTTCCCGGAGAGCATTGACTATTCAGACCAAAGAATGATTGCGGGCCCAGTACCGTCGGGTCTGGGGAAAGAGGTGGATATGCCCCTAGCCATGGCTTGGCTATAGCTAGGACTTAGCAGAGTCTAATCGAGGATTCGGAATCCAAGTGGTGGCATAAATTTATAAAAGGCAAGCGGCAGGTCGGCGTTTGCCGGAAACACCTTGACATCGCCTTTCAACGTGTTTGTGCAGTATTCCTTCTGGGTTCCCCATAAAAGGGGTTTCGTTAGCTCTTGGAATAAGAGAAACCTAACTTGTGGTGGAAAGTGACTGTTTTGTGCGACGACAGCGGGCCGACACGATGATTTTAGCGCGTCATCCAACTACCAGCAGCGGCTCTATTCTCTTCTTCTCTTTATTGGCTTCTTTGTCATGGGTGTCGGATACTCATGCGTTCTATCTTCCTGGTGCTGCTCCGAGAGACTACTCAGCCAAAGAACGAGTCCCTGTACATGTCAATCGACTCAACCCACTTGTTGGCGCTCAAGATGCCAAACTTGTAAGTGGTATAATGCCCAGCACCCAGTGAATCCAGATGGTTCTCATCGGCGGAAATTTATATTTTTTTTTGTCGTGCTTTCCTTTACCCTGCGCACTCTTGATGGTCGCTCTCATCATGCACTCGACTCGCTTTCTCGATATTCCAGAAATCCATGATTAACTGTATAGTTTCCATCTCCCACCCGCGGAGAGAGGACCGTCGCTAACCACTACTTCCGGTCGCCTGCCAAATCTTCTAGATGATTATTACAATCCATCATTTCACTTCTGCCAACCCGATGGTGGACCGAAGCGCCAATCGGAATCTCTTGGATCTATCTTATTTGGTGACCGTATTTTCAACTCTCCTTACAACGTATGTATCCCCCCATTGGTTCTCCTTGCCTCAATTTCCCTTCTTTTCCAATGCCAAGTCGCAACTACCCTTCCTGTCATGCACTCCCCGGACGACTCGCTTACCTAATCTCACACAGATAAAAATGCTGGAAAATTCGAGTTGTGTTTCCCTCTGCAAGTCGACCGTTCCTCCTCAAGACGCCAAATTCATCAACGATCGTATTAAGGAAGATCAAGCGATTAATTGGCTCGTGGATGGATTGCCCGCTGCTGAGATGAAGAGGGATGAGAAAAGTCGGACGATTTTCTATGATATCGGGTTCAATTTGGGAAATGATGAGGCAAAGTTCCTGGAGACGCCGGCGTTGCATAATCATTATGATGTGTTGCTTCGGTGTGTGCTTACACTTCTCTGTTCATTGACTTTTCTGATTGTTTTACTTAGCTATAATACGCAGGATAATGCGCACTACCGAGTCGTGGCCGTTCTCGTTTGGCCGAGGTCGTACGTCCATCTGTGCTTATCACCCGACCTTGTCCCACATAAAGCTGGATTGTTAGGATTGATAATTCCGGGGAATCAACACCATCTTGCTCGAGTAAGAAGGCATTGATTCTGGACGAGAAGGGGACGAATGAATTCCATTATACTTACACGGTCTCTTGGGAGGTTGGTATCGCTTCACTCTGCGTCTCGTGTTTCTGTACAAACTAACTGAACACTCTACACCTCATCCTGCTTCATAGGCGTCAGAGACGCCTTGGGCAACTCGCTGGGACAACTATCTCCACCTCTTTGACGAGCGTATTCATTGGTTCAGCTTGATCAATTCCATCGTCATTGTTGTCTTCCTTTGCGCGATGGTGTCCATGATATTGTGGCGTACTGTTGCTCGTGATGTAAGCCGGCTGACTGTTTCCTAGCAGATGACATCTAGAGGAGGCTCATGAACTTGTTCTGATCCGCCACACAATTGCAGATTGATAGGTATAATGCCATAGACCTTAGCGTAAGCATTCGGTGTTCACTTATTCATCGTGTTTCGTACTGAAAAGCCTTGTTGGATACAATTAGGAGGATGTCCAGGAGGACTTTGGCTGGAAACTTGTTCATGGAGAAGTTTTCCGTTCGCCGAGATGGCCAATAGCACTCTCAGTGCTCATTGGAAATGGCGCTCAACTTATCGCCATGACAGGCATCACTCTCGGTATGCTGAGGCGTACAATTGGATGAAGTTATCATTTTCCTAATATTATTTGAACAGTCTTTGCCTTAATGGGTTTCCTTTCACCCTCGAATCGTGGCTCCTTAGCAACTGTGATGCTTATCTTCTGGACACTCTCTGGAGGGTATGTTCAGCATTTCTCTTCGTTTTCCGCACCATTTGGAACGTTGTGTGACATTCGCTGAGGCATATACGCATGGCACTCCATTAAACAGAGTTGGAGGATACATCTCCGCTCGTACATTTGTTTCCCTAAGCCCGAATGGGGAGTGGAGACGGAACGCTTTCTTTGCTGCTACTGGATTGCCGACGTGAGTTTGAAATCCCCTTCCGACTATCGCCCATCACAATTTGTTGAGACCGGGATGATGTTATAGGTTTATCTTTGGGTTCATGTTCCTTATTAACTTGTTCCTAATCGGAACTGAATCTGCCGGTGCTATTCCTTTCGGTATGTAGAATTTCTCGTTGCTGTCAAGGTCTTGGCCTACAAGACAATGTTCATTCTCTCTCGGTGTGACAGGGACTATGTTGGTTGTCCTTCTTCTATGGGTGCTCATTTCCGTTCCACTGTGTGTCATTGGATCTATTGTGGGACAAAGACATGGCGTGCGTCTGGTTTCATTGTCTTATGTTCGCGCAATATTTACACTGCTGCCGTCGTTTTCTTTAGCCCATCAGCCACCCCGTCCGCGTCAACCAGATCCCACGACAAGTCCCTCCCGGACCAAGGTACCTTAAACCGTACTGGGCCAGTTTGCTCGGTGGTATTCTGCCTTTCGGTTGGTGTTTTACAATACGGAGATCACAAACCCCAGTAGGCTCACGTTAGCTTTCACTAAGGCGCCGCTTTTGTCGAGATGTTTTTCATGCTTTCGAGTATGTTCGCTTCGAGGGCGTATTACGCATTCGGATTTGTCGCTTTAACGGCTGGCGTGGTCGCGCTTACCACTGGCACTGTCACCATTCTGTTCACATACTTCATTCTTTGTGCTGAGGAGTACAGGTACGTTTCGCTTAGTTCCCCGACGTCAAATGCTTGAAACTTCTCTGGATCCTAGATGGCAATGGCGCGCGTTCCTTGTCGGTGGAGGGAGTGCGGCATGGCTATTCCTGTATGGCATTTGTTACTACATGACTCAACTACAGTTGTCGTTCGCGAGTACCGTCGTGTACTTTGGATACCTTTCGCTCCTTGCACTTTTGGACTTTTTAGTGACGGGGACGATCGGATTCGTAGCTTCGTAAGTGTTACCATTTTTCTACATCCAAGGGTCCTCACCTTCCGAATCATTTTGTACGCAATCGTTCCCGTTTATAACCAGGTACTGGGCTGTGCGGAAACTGTACAGTGCCATTCGTATCGATTGAGAGAGACTACTTGCAGACGGCATCAGGTGACGCTGTGTAATGTGCATGAAGTCTCTGCTCGCTAGATGATGTAATTATATATTTTCATCAATAGACCAACTATTCTTATCTGGGTTGATTCGTTGAGGGATCGGCGAGCTGATTGATCAGACAAGCAATATAGCAAAGTGCCTCGATCAAATCAATTGCTCCACCTAAATGAACTCCGCGGAACAGTCGTTACATCAGCCTCAATATAGGAGTTCCTGCGAGTGTGCCATGAGTCATTGATCAAGTTTGGCCTGAGACACGAGGCTTCGGTATGAATTAACTGATGAACTGATCACAATTACAGTTGAAACCGTGATAGGCCATACCTGAGATAACCCATAACCTGCCATAACCCATAGGAATTTCCGGGAACCGCTACGGTTCCTATCAAAAACCAGACCCTAACCTATAAACCTGCCATCCCCCATAACCCATAACGTGAATGGGGATTTTTATATTGAAATTTGATCTGTAACCCATAGTATGTGACATGTAAATGTTTAGTGACAGTTAATAATCATGGAATGACACAGAAAATATTATGAAAAGTGGGTATCCTTAATAGGAGAAATAGGATGAGTATTGTGGAACTGGTAAACAAGTCATCCACATCTTGTGTGCAACGGGCGACTCAGAAACGATAGAGTAGCGTGGCAATGACCCCGACAAATGTTGATCTGATGATAACATCTTAAATGCCGTGTTCAAGGCCTGGAGAAACAAGGAAATGGACAGCATGGTGGAAGGGGACTGTGAGTTGATGATCCTGATGACAATATGCCAATTGTCTCATGTCAAGAAGCCCAGTTTGGGTGTGAGACTCACCACCAAGCCCAATCATCACTCTGGAGCAGCACACTTGATTCCTTGTTGCATAGAGGAGCTCAATAGACATTTATGTATATACATGAATTGCCCCAATCCATTGCAGAGCGAATTTCCGGCGATATTGAGATACCCCATAACCTGCCATAATGAAAGGTTATCTTACTATTTTGTCACGACCATGCACTCTGACCCGGATGCCAGCCCCTTTTTGTTTTGTTTGTCACCTGACCCATTCAGTTTCCTTACTATATATATATATGTATATTACATTATTATAACTTTAGTCTGAATATCGACATGGTTTGTCCCCCCTAACAAGGCAGCCCAAGCCACTTCGAAATGTGGGCACTGAGACAGTAGGTGGGCTGTGAGGCCCCGGCCCATGTCTATATTCCGCCCACAACATCAGTTGATGTTGTGTTGTGTAATAATTATGTCGCGACGCTAATTTAGCGTCGCGGAAGCTTCTCTATTTATTTGTGCCGAGAATGTATAAGATTGTATATAAACCCTCGGGGTAGCTGTAAAAGGCAGATTAGCCTTTACTTCTACCCCGTCAATATACAGCCAAATCAAGCGTATACTTAGACGGATTACTGAGGCCTGAGGCGAACGGGGGAACGGAACATTACCGTCCCCAAACTAGTAAGACAACCTTTCACTTTTTTACGCTGTTATTCTCTTTCCATTCTCGGCACCGCGTTACCGGCGCCGAAACCCCATTTGGCAACGCGCGCGTCGTCGGCCCCTGACAACGCGCGACTTCGATCAAGTTCTCACGCGAACTTGTTGAACAACTCGACACCTCTTCTGGATGTCGTGGAGATACAACACCAGGAGCACGTCCAACGCTCCCGCCAACACGGCCGGCCCCTCCACTAGCCGTAGGGCGGAAGACGACACCACCTCAAGTGATGGTGGCGATCTGGGCCTGCAAGGGCCCAGGGACGCGTCTCAGACGCGTCCCACCTATATGAGAGACGTTGACGAAGTCACAACGTCTGAAGCCCTCGCAGCGGAGACTCTCGCGGCATTCGTCCCAATGCGCGCGTCGCGTCCTCCATCCCCAACCCACTCCCTCGCGTCTGAAACGGCGCGAGTACTAAGAAATCGTGTCGACCAAGTTGACGACGACATCGCCGACTTGAGAGGCGATGTCCGTAACATGAATACCCAGATCTCTGGGAATAGCGACAACATCGCTCGTCTAGATCGTAACATCATTAAGGTGGAGGAAAGACTTAATGAGAAACTTAACGAAATTCTCCTCGCGCTCTCTCGACGCGACGAGCCAAAGCCACCCGCAGCAACGGTGGATAACCCATCTGCAAACCCTCCAGTGAACCCAACAACGGGTGGAAACCCCATCGTCGTCTCTGACCAGACGAAAAAAACCGCTGTTGAGGCGCAAGCGCCCCAAGAGGTCCCTGTAGTCCCCGTTAATCAAACGGGTCAACAAATCACTAAACCCGCTGTGGAGGCGCAAGCGCCCCAGGAGGTCCCTGTAGTTCCCGTTAATCCAACGGGTCAACCAATCAGTGGGGTCCCCATACCTGGAGGGATCCCCACTGTCTCTGCCGTCGTCACAGAGGCGACAAGTTCACGCGCGTCTGTCGAGGTACAAGAATCTGACGGACGTTTTGTTCCTATCTTTAGTGGAACTAAGCCACCTACCCCGTCGATGGCGCCAGTAACCACTGACGCCAAAGGAAAGGGTAGGGAGATCGCCCCAGGACAACTGGCTGGATCATCGATTACAGGGGAGAGTGGAACTTCTCCATTCCATTTCAGGCCAGGCTTCGTGCCCGCGCCGTTCATTCTGTCGTCCCAACCCACGAACAGTGGGGTGAAGATACCAAGCGTTGACGCTACTCAAACGCGTAATTTCCCTCCCGACCACGGGAGAAAGAAAGCAGTGCCGATGAAGGCCACTGTGGAGACGATACAAGAGGAAGACGGTGACGCGGAAGCCACCAGTGTTCCGTACGATTACTACGCACGGAAAAAACGCCCGATCTACGTCCAGGATCGTGTAGATGACATTGGCGGACAGCCCGCCAAGGTCAGACCTATCTTCGCTAAGCGTAGTCTCAGCGAATCTACTTTTGACTTTAACGCCCGTCTGGATGCAGACGCAGCATTCGTATACAACGTGGGTCGTGGGGCAAACGGTGAAGACCCCGAAAGACTGTCCCACGGCACAGCACTCAGACGAGTGCTGGATAACTACCACCGATTCTCACAACCGCCTGCGGCTCCAGAAGGGGGCAAGAGGCGTGTAGACCAAGTTAGGTCTAACTCGGGAAGAAGGCCCCGCCGTCCGAGTGGCGACGGTGATGACGAGGATGGTGGCGAGGGCGGCTCGTCCTGGCCCAACCCACCATTTCCTGACCTATTTGGCACCGAAGCAAAACGGGAGCCTTCATCCAACTTTCCAAACCGCTCGTCTGTACGACCCGGTTTGTTTGACTCAACCATGCGTTCATACGCAGCACCGGCGGCACGAGTAGTGCCTGATCCATCTGAGTTCATGACTCAGCTTCTTGAATCTGCACGCCGAAGTGTGGAGGTCCGAATCCTGCAGCCACTGCCTGCAGATGTACGCCCAGAACTGCTCAAGAAGATGCAGGGACTGACTCCGACCATCAAATGGTCTGGAGAGAATAACTCGAAAATATTCCACAACTGGCTGCACTCCTGGCTAGCCTATATGTCGTCGTGTGGGTGGAAGGGTGAAGCTTACAACGAGTTTCACGTCCACACTTTGACAACCGCCGTTGAAGGCGAGGCACAAGACCTCCTGATGCACTATATACGCATTGGAGTGCAGAACGGGGTAACCCCCCCATTCTGGGATCTACTAGAGATCCTTATCTGCACCTTCATCAAGAAGTCTGCAGCAGTAGCATCCACGAAAGCGTTCAAAACGCTTTCATACGATTCCGCGAAGGGAATCAAACACTTCTATAACCAGCTGTATCGTGCAGCTGGGGAGATGATCACGCCTCCTGACCAGGCAACGTTCAATGAACGTTTCCTGAACGCCATCCCTGGCGAAATGCGTCGGGAGATGGTTATGCGCCACGACATTTCCGTGGACTACACAACGAAAGACGAGTTGTGGACCGCCGTGCTCCGCTTGGACCACGCATACGATTCAATTAAGGCGATCTCTGCGTATCGTAACGACTCGCAAGCGCCAGCCGCGTCAAAAACGACGCAAAAACAAGCCAACGCCGCAGCAGCACCCAAAAAAGCTGCTGATTCTTCCTCCGCCAAGAAAGTGTACAAAAACACATTCGGGGGAAACACGTCAGCTCTGAAGAGCGGACAACGCTCAACCTTCCGTGCGAGCTATTCGCCGGCTCCAAAAACAGAGAAATCGACGTCGTCTACAGCGACGAAATCGACGCCATCCTTGGACAAGGATGGGAAACCGCGTTGTTTTAAATGCGGGAAAATAGGCTATCAACGTGATTGCCCAAATCACGACAAGCCCAAACCGCGCATGTACAACATAGCGGTCGAGTCTGACGAACGAGACCTACAGGACTCGGAGCCTGTAGAAGAACCGGAAGGTGTTGAAGATCCTGCAGAGGTGCAGGACTATATGGCCGACGATGAGGCGTTCGACGATAAACTCGTGGACGACCCATACGATCCCAACCTCCTCGCTGAGGCGGAGGAGGAGTACGTAGAAGTGGACGCCGACATGTTCGTCGGTGCTATGACGTTCGTGGATCCCACGGACGAAAACTTCTCCATTAAATTAGCGTCTGCTCGGCAAGCAGACAAACTGCCATCTGATGAGCAGATAGTAGCTGAGCTCGTCGACGACGCGGTAAAGACCTACAAAAGGGACGGTGTTATACCGGTCCCAAAATCTTCATCGGGGAAACCGTCAACGAAAAGTGTGACGAGTTCTTCAGTGCCTAACAAGCTTCTGAAGAAAATCCCGCCAATATTCGACGCGAAGTTTAGAATCTCACGAGAGGCGGGTAAATACCCTGAAAACCGCAGCGCCGACTTAAGGCGGACGCTCACCGGCGAGGTTAACATCGCCGGGGTAAACGCTTTTGTCCTATTTGATAGTGGCGCTGAAACAGACGCCCTATCTCCAGATTTTGTCCGAGCAGTTCACATTCCACTGCTCGAGTTGCCAAACCCCTTGGTTCTCCAGATGGGGACCAAAAACAGTCGTTCGTGCATAATGTACGGCACGAATACTCCCGTAACCATTCACGGGGTTACGTCTACTCACTATTTTGACGTCGTCAACATTGACCGCTACGACGCCATTCTCGGGGCTCCGTGGCTGAATGCCAACGGAGCGTCCCTCAATTTCGAAACTCACACCGTCCACATAAAGACGGGCGACATCAAAACGTTTGATGTCCTGACGGAACGGGGTAAAACCTCAGTGGGGGCTGCCGCACGCGGTCGCCCCAAACTTCCCCGTGCACCGAGATCCGAACTGTCATCTAAACAGACGGCATGACACAATACGGCGAAGGCTGGAAACCCTTCGCCACGCATCCTTGCCATCTCCGCTCAAAAAGACGCGGATACCTCCCAGTGGCCCAATCACTGGCCAAGCCCGAGGTCGAAAGATCTCAGGCTTCCCGACTGTTCCCATTTAGAAGGTCTGCCAATGACAGACCCTGAATTCGTGCCACTCAGGAATTGGTGGCGTGAACGTTTCAAAGACGTCATGGCGCCAGCCCCTGAGGTCCTACCTCCGTTCAGGGAGGTTAACCACCGGATCAACTTGATTGATCCGAATAAAAAATATATAGAAAGAAGGGCTACGTGCCCTCAGGCTCTCGAACCGCAGCTTCGAGAAAAGATCGCTCGTTATGAGCGAGCCCAATGGTGGGAACGCAAGGCGGTCGCAACGGCGGCTCCACTTCTTTGTCTTGCAAAGAAGGACGGTTCTTTACGGACTGTAATCGATGCGAGAAATCGCAACGCGAACTCCATTCTCGATGTCACGCCCATGCCTGACATGCGTTTCATCATGGATAGTATGGCTCGGGTAACTTATCGATCAAAGATCGATATGACAGACGCGTACGAACAGATTCGTATCGAACTGGACTGCGTACAATACACGGGGATGAGTACCCCGTACGGTACTTTCATATCGAACGTGCTGCAACAAGGGGACTGTAACGGCCCTTCCACGTTCCAGCGCGTTTTGACTTGGATCCTAAGGGACCAAATCGGTCGAGCCGTCCACGTATGGTTCGACGACATCTTCACTGGAACTACGTCAGTGAAGCAACACAACGAGAAATTCTTGTGGATATATACTCGTCTAAGGGACGAGAAGCTCTATGTAAGCCCAAGAAAATTTGAGCCATTCGCCCCTGTACTCGACATACTGGGGTGTAAAGTGGACTCAAACGGAATCCACGCAGATTCCGACAAACTAGAGAAAATAAGGAACTGGCGAACGCCAGAGAACCACACCGAGGTTCTGCGATTCCTAGGGCTCATTGAGTACCTAGCGAAATTCCTACCCAACGTCAGTGCATACACTGGACCGTTGCAATCCATATGCACCAGCCATATGCCGTTCCGCTGGAGCGCCCTACACGAAAAATGTTTCGCGCAGATCAAAATAATCGCGTGCAAGACGCCGATTCTAAAGCCCATAATCTGGGATATACCGGATTCAGAAGACCAAAACAAGTACCGTGTCTGGGTGATCACGGACGCCTGCCCCGCTGGCGTCGGGGCCGTGCTCGCACAGGGTGCAGAATGGCAAACCTCTAACCCTGCTGCGTTTATGTCGAAGAAGTTCACCCCGACTCAACGGGCGTATTTCGCCTATGAGCTAGAAGCTCTAGGCGTTCTGGAAGCGCTCACCAAATGGCTCGACGAGCTGACTGGTGGGCGGAAATTCACTGTGGTCACTGACCACAAGGCGCTTACTTACTTCAAGGAGAAGAATCACACTGCGCCGCGTCACATTCGTTGGCAGAATTTTTTTCACGGTTTCAATTGTGACATCGTGTATGTACAAGGCCACACAAACAAAGTGGCTGACGCCCTGTCGCGATACTATGAGTCCTCGTCAGACGAGGATGTCCATTACGACGATTACGTATCCGCAGATATACGAATTGATAAAGAGGGCGACGATCTGCCCTTGGCGCGTGCTGAGGAAGCACGGGAATTATTACACCTGCACAGGCTGAGACTGCAGTGCATACGGCTGGGGGCGTCCCACTCTATCGGAGACGCTCAGGAGCCACGAGATCTCGAGGCATCCGTGCTCGATCCCCCTGACGATCGTCAAGGGAGGAGGGAGCTTTCCCTCGAAGATGTACTGCCGCCATTGGCAGAGCTACGTCCTCATGTAGAGGACAAAGCTTTCATCGCAAGTGTGAAAGACGGCTACTCCAAACACAATGCTTGGAGAGGGATCCTGGCAAAACCTGGGGATTTCCCTAGGTTCTCGATCGTCGATGACCTAATTTTCCGTCTGAATGAGTCAGGCGAGCCACGACTTGTCCTCCCTGAATCTATTCATAAAGGGGAGAGGATAACGGGCATCGCAATCGAGCACGCACACCGCATCCTTGGTCACCTCGGCGCCAAGAAGACGCTCGAGTACATACGCAAACACTACTGGTGGTCTTCGATGTCAAAAGACATCGAGAAATTCTGCACGTCCTGCGGGACGTGCCAGACGACCAAGAAAAGCAAACTCAGATATCCGGGACTGCTTCACCAGCTCCCGGTCCCTGAGAAACCTTGGGAGTCAATCGCCATGGATTTCGTCGGACCATTCCCGACGAGCCTGAGTTATAACTACCTCTGGGTAGTTCTGTGCCGACTAACGTGCCAGGTTCACCTAGTGCCTGTGACGACCCAGGTCAAGACTATTGAACTGGCGCATCTGTTCCTGCAACATGTCGTGCGCTTGCACGGCATGCCAACATCCATCGTGTCAGACCGTGACACGAAGTTTACGTCTCAATTTTGGACTGAGTTACACCGACTCATGGGTGTTAAACTCAAGTTAACTACCGCATTCCATCCTCAAGGGGATGGCCAAGCAGAACGAGCGATCCAGACGGTGGTCCAGATCCTTCGGTCATTCGTCCGACCCGATCAGCGAGATTGGGCCGTGCATATACCCATGGTAGAATTCGCATTGAACTCAAGTGCGAACAAATCAACGGGATTCGCCCCGTTTGAGTTGGTATACGGATACCTCCCACAAATGACCGTGTCTCTGCCGTCATCCGAATTGCCGGGGGTGAAATCCTTTGCCCAGCGGGCCCTGGACAACATCCAGGCCGCTCACGACGCTATTATTAAGAGTCGTGTAGAACAGGCTATCCAGGCGAACCGACATCGGCGCCCTGATTCCCCAAAACTGAAGAAAGGGGACTACGCATATCTTTCAACGAAAGATCTGAACCTCCCCAAGGGGAGGGCGCATAAGTTGTTGCCAACTTATATTGGCCCCTACGAAATACTGGAGGTATTTGAGGACTCATCAAACTACGTCCTCAGGCTTCCCCCAGTGTTGACGCAAAGAAATATCTTTGCGAAGTTCCACGTCTCACGGCTCGCACCTCATGAGCCGAATGATTCTGTGCTGTTCCCTGGGCGCGCCGTAGAAGTGTTTTACGACTTTGGCGACGACCCAGAACGGGAATACCAGGTTAAGGAAATCGTCGACCATCGATGGGACGACGATAAGTCTTTATGGTTCCGTGTCCGATGGGGACTTGGTGACCTTACTTGGGAACCCTTGGCCAACGTAAACGATCTAATTGCGTTGGATGACTACCTAACAGTACAAGGGGTAGAGAACGTCGAGGAACTGAACCGTCAACGACGGGATCAGACGCCGGACAATAGATCCAGCGGACCATCACGACCACGGCGTGAACGTCGCCTACCGGTCCGATACCAGCGGATATCAATGCCTTATCACGGCCAACTATGGCGTTGAAGCCATGAGTTGCCTAAACTGGCAAGTCCGGGAATATCCGAATAATATCGGATAAATGCGACGAAAGCGGGATCAAATCCTGCTTCCTACCATCAAATTTGAAATCGCTCAAATGAACGCTACTGAATCCCCCTCGCTGATTCCTCCCTCGACCTTTCCCCCATCAAGGAGGCCCTCGTAGACTCCAGTCCAAACTCCCCACCTGTAAGTCCCACCACGGATGCTGCCATGTCGTCAATGGACGACAACTCCACAGTCGCTCAGACTGTCACCCCTGGAACGCCCAGCACGGGCGTTTTAACCCCAAAACAGGACCATTTGGTCCTGCCCACTCGCGTAAGCGCGAGTGAGAAATACCCCCACCTGCCGCGTTCCACGCAGACAGGGCTCGATCAACTCGAAATGATTACAGAAGTCGTGTGGGCCCGTATCGAGAAGAGACTCGAGAAACGCAAAGAGACTACGTTCGAAGACGAACGTAGGAGTGATGAGCTCGATGAGCTCAGGAACAAGTATGAGATGCTGCAGAACGAGGCCGACGACCTGCGTTCTGAAAACGACCGTCTTCATCGACGGGTCGAATCCCTCCGAAAGGCCAACGACGAACTCAACGAGGACGTCTTTAGAGTCGCGCGCACGGCGAGGGGACGCCCTGCGTCTCCCAAACCCGCCCCGATCACATCTTCTGCTCCCTCGTCGTCACGGCCCACTGTTCCCCAAACCATCGTTATCCCCGGGGTTGGCCCGGTGGATCCTGCGTCGGCCAAGTCTGCGCCGTCGAAAAAAACCACCTCTTCCAAGAGATGGGCTCCCACGTCCGACGATGACGAGATGGAAGGCGAATGGGTTGTCGACCCTGATGCCCCGTTCGAAGAATTCGTCGCGAACCGTCCACCCGGCTACCATTACTACGAGTACTACGACGCCAAACTCACTGAAGTGCATGGCGAACCCCTACCCCCACCGACATATTGTCGATCGGTGGCCCTTCCTACCCGCTTCTACGACATCGACCATGTCGATAGAATCGAATTCCCAGACGCGGCTGCGCTCGTCCGCGACAAAGAACCTAAGTGGTTCGAGTTGGTTCGTAACTACATACACACCGAAGAGGGTGTGAGGTTCTATGCTACAATGTACCATCTTGCCTGGTCGTTCAAGACGGGCAAGCCCTCGCAAGAGGACGTCGACACCTGTACCGATTGGTACAGGGTGGCTACAAACAACCGCGCCTCACGAATGCGTATGTCGCGCGACGACATTGAGACGGAGGCGAAAAGACTTCCCGACCAGTACCCCCCGGCTCGTATTGCACGGATGTACATCCTCGCGTGTCGATGGATAAAACCAATGACTGACGACGCTCGTGAGCGTCGTAAAATTCAACGCCAGGAACGAGCACTTATGTACTCGAACCCTCCCCCAACATCGTACTCAAACCCGCCTATGATGTACGCGAGCCCACACCCTGTGGCGTATTCAAACGCCCCACCTCCGCCGCAATACCCCCCTCCGACGTATGCACACTCGTCGGTGTACGAATCCGCCCACGCACCACCAGTGCGAGGGCGTGCTCCCTCTTCTCATGGACGTGGCCATCCCGCGCACCATGTCCACTATTCGCACCGTCGTCAAGACGAGGATTCGTCCATGAACGACGCTGATGTCGAGACTCGTCACTACGACGACAACTATCTGAGTGACGATGTCGCTGTCGACGCGGCTAGGTCCACGACGACTCGTAGGACTACGTCGAATCGCCCATCCAGCTCTGGCCCGTCCGGGTCAGCGCCGCGTAAACGTATGAGGAACTGACCCCCCCTCATCCATACCTTCGTCAACGACAATGCCGTCGTTGATTACCCACTTTCGTCAACGACAAGGCTGTCGTTGATCAATAATCTCTTACCTTCGTCAACGACAATGCTGTCGTTGATTGTCTATTCTGTACCCTTCGTCCTTCGTCAACGCAATCGTCGTTGATTATTCATTTTCTCGTCGGCGACAACTCTGCCGTCGACGACCTACACTGTCAACATCGTCACGGTGGACGATGGTATTTAATAAACTCACAACGACGAGAAAGTCGTTCCATCGTCGACAACACTGTCGTCGAGATCTGGGTGCATATGTTCCAGGAGAAACTCTAAGTGGGCTTCGCCTACAAAATACTATTATAGCCTCCTGCAATGAGTGTGCCCCCGTTTGCATACATTCTTCGTATGTAGAACGTTTTTTTTTTTATTTCTTTAAAAATGCTTGCTTTCCCCTTGTGTATATATGGCTAGTACCCTGTCTGCGATCTAGTATCGCAAGGGAGGAGGATGTGAGGCCCCGGCCCATGTCTATATTCCGCCCACAACATCAGTTGATGTTGTGTTGTGTAATAATTATGTTGCGACGCTAATTTAGCGTCGCGGAAGCTTCTCTATTTATTTGTGCCGAGAATGTATAAGATTGTATATAAACCCTCGGGGTAGCTGTAAAAGGCAGATTAGCCTTTACTTCTACCCCGTCAATATACAGCCAAATCAAGCGTATACTTAGACGGATTACTGAGGCCTGAGGCGAACGGGGGAACGGAACATTACCGTCCCCAAACTAGTAAGACAACCTTTCATGGGCACAGCGCTCTCTTGGAGTCGCTGAGGCCGAAGCCCAACCCTGGAGCCTTGTCCCGTGAAAGGTTATCTTACTAGTTTGGGGACGGTAATGTTCCGTTCCCCCGTTCGCCTCAGGCCTCAGTAATCCGTCTAAGTATACGCTTGATTTGGCTGTATATTGACGGGGTAGAAGTAAAGGCTAATCTGCCTTTTACAGCTACCCCGAGGGTTTATATACAATCTTATACATTCTCGGCACAAATAAATAGAGAAGCTTCCGCGACGCTAAATTAGCGTCGCGACATAATTATTACACAACACAACATCAACTGATGTTGTGGGCGGATTATAGACATGGGCCGGGGCCTCACATCCTGCCAGTCGTCCCCGTTTGCTGACCCGTACCTAACATATTTTGGGGATGGTAACGTTCCGTTCCCCCGTTCGCCTCAGGCCTCAGTTAGTCCGTCTAAATATAAGCTTAAATGTGCTGTATATTCAATGGGGTAGAGGTAAAAGGCTACCAGGCCTTTACAACTACTCCGAGGTATATATATGTAATTTACATATCTTGGCACAAATAAATAAAGAAAGAACAGCATCACTATAATGGGAATTATAGCGATGCAACATAATATAAATATCACTATAATCGGAATTATAGTGAAGTAAGGTTAATCCCTTACACATAACCCATACTAGGATCTGGGAACGCAAGGGTATGGGTTATCACGGTTTCAACTGTATGACATTCTGTAATAACGGGCTGCCTAATAACATGTCGCACTCTGATTGCTTTGGAGTGCATGGCATGTGCGAATGCGTGGGCAGGGTACAAGACTGTCTGCTGGATCCACTGTCAAGTATAATACATGTTCTGATCATGTTAGTGATCAGGGCCGAAATGTTAACATCAAAGTGTTAGAATTCTTGGTATTATGGTGTTCGCTATGACCAACTCACGTTTGGTGATGTTGAGTCATGTGGCGTTTAGATTTACACCTATTGCCTTTCTTGGTGGCGTCCATGCCAAAGTCAGTGCGCATTCATAGTGCCTGACTATAAAAGAACAATTTTTCACAACCCAACCTTTCCTCAGTTCACGTACAACGGGACTGAGGTATGTTGGTTATCTCTTGTTCATCATCCATAAAACGTGTATCTAATATTCGTACACCAGCGACAACATCGCTAGGTGATTATTCTAATATACTTTTAGTTCACGTACAATGGGACTGAGCGACAACATCACTAGTCCAACATTTCCTCTTATACAAAGGTAAGATCCTAAGGTGATTCAGACTTGATCAACGTCCACGGAGTGTCGAACAAAGCGGCCTCAACATACTTTACACAGATAGATAGCCCCTTTGAATAGTCTTCCAGAATATATATTTTGAGACTGAATTGACCAATAAATTATCAAGAAAAAACACAAAATACTTTTTTGGACACAAGTTCTTTGGGTTAGTGTGGCTGTCCAACTCAATATGTCTGTGCACAATGCTGGCCACTGTCTGAAGGGGTGTCAGCACTGTTTCTCACAGTCTCAACACACTTTGTATAGTTGGATAGCCCCTTCAAATAGCTTCCAGAGTGGTCAGAGACCATGGGATGGACAAGTATGGCATTCCGGGACAATTTGCAACCATTGAATCAAACTGAATTAGGACATCTGAGGACATTCCAGGACGTTTATAAAAGGCCTATAAGGCATGCAAACATCCTGAGGTCCCCCCTATAAAGACCCACATAGTGGTTGTCCAAGGTGCTTTCAACTGTATCATTCAACAAGAAACCATGGTTTCCCTAAGTACGGTGCGGAATCTGAGTGCAATAACCCAGGTTCCCTGCCAACCAGGTTTCTTCCACGGAGCAAAATGCCATACATAGGTAAAATTCCGTGATCATCTAGAAAAAAACCTAACCTACACGGTGTTATTTACCGTGATTTACTTCCCACCGTGCGTAATATCGATAGTGCGGGAAAGAGACTTGTTGCGGAATATTTATTCACTCTTCAAAGAAGATACTTGAATCTCCTATATGTATAGCCTCTGAAGGATAGGATCCCCCCTTCTCCTTCTCCTCAGCCCTCTAAGCGTTCGGCTCGGGACCGGGGTCAGTACTCCTTGATTCATGTTTGCATACAACAGCTACATACTCAAATACAAAATACTCAATAGTGGCAATTCACAATGCGATTCTGGAGTGCCTTGGTCCCGTTCGCTCTACTTCCCATTGTCGCTGCTAATTTCCACCTTACCCTGAACTTTTGCAAGTGGGGCGGATATGGTCTGGGTGCACCGTTTTGGGGTATAACCCCGGCAAACACAAGTAAACCAAAGTCCGAAACGAAATTCGCTCCTAGTTAACCGATCTTTGTTCAACAGCCAGTTGCCAAACAGCAGTGGACTTATACTTCGAGCACCCCATCAAATACGGCCCTGAACCGAGTGCTGCAGTTTGCGGTTCAAATATTACGATTTTTAGTGAGGACAGGGAGTGGGCCGACTTGAACGGGGAGAGCGGACAGTGTTTTCAGATCAATGACGGCAATGGGCATTATGCTTCGTGCTCAACTCACGGCTATTATTGCTTGAGCCTCGATGTGCTCTGGTGCTTGTCGGACTGGTGCAAAGGACCTGGCGACCCCGGCATGGAGTGACCAATACAGAAATCAAAAATCTTAGAGAAGCCAAATGGAATACGGTTTAAACTCCCGTTTCGGAATATTGGTCCAGTGAGTGACTATATACTGTGTATACCGAAAATATCGCGCGAGGCCCGGGATTACCCGTAAGCTGCGGAATGGTAATTGATCGAATCGAATCGGATCGGATTCCGTTGAGAGGCTCGCTTGTATGGGCTTCGCTGTGTGGTTATGTAGTACGATGGAGAACCATAGGTATCGGCTGTGATGTTCATGCAGGCGTGGTTAAGGTGGGAAACATTTAACATCACTATCGAGATTCCTCAATTGCAGCAGGAGAATCGTTTCCATTATGGCCAAAAAGGGTGGGTGATCCAAAATGAATTATCCTTTCGCAATGTTAATGACACACTGGTGTGACACCCCCGGCAGAGCAAGGACTGTCGAGGAATATCATATTTCACTCCGCGAAGATTGGATGATCCCCTATATCACTATATAGCCTTTGAAGGACGGGATCCCCTCCTTTTCCTCCTCAGCGTTCCACTCGGGACCGGGGTCAGTACTCCTTGATTCATGTTACAGTACACAGCTACTCACGCCACATACGTCGCATAATAGTAGCAATTCACAATGCGATTCTGGAATGCCTTGGTCCCAATCGCTCTACTTCCTATTGTCACTGCTAATTTCCACCTTGTCCTGATCTGGCTCGAAGCGTACGACTCTTCTACAGTCCCAAGTAATTTGATGCCCTCTTGGGTTTTAGTCCCGTCGAACCGAGGTGAACCGAAGCCCGAAATGAAATTCGCTCCTAGTTAATCGATATTTGCTCAACAGATCGTTGCGACCCCGCAACTAAACCGGATTCCGAGTTCTTCAAATGGCGCACCGACTTCTCGTCAGAACCGACCGCCCCACTTTGCGGTTCTTCTGGTGTTACGGTTTCTAAATATGGCGCCGGCTGGAACGACTCGCGAGGACAAACGGGAGAGTGTTTCCCGATTAACAACGGCAAGGGGTATTTCATAGTGTGCGGACAGAAGGACACAGGCATATGGTTGGTCCTTGATATGTACTGGTGCAAGTCGGACTGGTGCAAAGGACGTGGCGACCAGTGATCAAAGCAGAAATCAGAAATCTTCGGCATCTAAGACTTGCTTGTGTAAGCCACAAATTGTCGTGCAACACTCTCGACAACAAACTTGTTATGTAACCAAGAAATTGAGAAATTGCGTTTCGTAGTATTCACCACTTGGACTCGTACCTAATCGTCGTTGCTCGTGGGCGCGGTACGAGTCTGAGTTTTCACGCGCCAGAAATGGTCCAGTGAGTTAGTACTGGACAACGCACAAGCTGGTCGCCTGCCAACTACGAGTGTCGGCATCTCCATCGAGGGCAAATACAAGACCACCACAGAAGTTGGAGCAACACTACACTAGGTACAGTGCATGCCATCGCTTTTGCAAATACTGGGATTTGTCCCAACTGAAGCCATACTGACACACAGGAAATTGAACAGAAACCGTCCAAGTCTCGAATAAGCTGTAAAGTAAGTATACACCTTTTACTGTAATGCATGCGTGACATTGTCGCGTGCAAGAGGAAGAAAAAACATATGATTAAACCGAGACTTTACATAAAGAGAGCAAGTGCTGAATCACCTGCACAGCAGGTAACTGCCAGCGTTTAGGCGGTCCAACCACTTTGGAGTTATATTGTGGTGGAGTTGGACATTTCCCCCCGCCCGCACCCCGTCGTCGGCTTCCCGCGTACTGCCTATCCCCACGCTTTAGCCATGCCAGTCTAGTGAAATTGCCGACGCAAGTCGCAACCTGTGTCTGCTGCTAGAATCTGCTGATTCCTCATCGCGCGCCCGCAGCTTCATCCGCTAACTGTCATTTTTTTCTGGGTCCGCTCTTTTCCTTCTGCCGTCCTTTGTCTGGCCTCCACCAGTTCTGCGCTGTTCATTGTCCAGTCCTAACCTCCGGCGAGTAGGATCCCAAATGTCTGCGCTAGGTTTTCTCCTGTTCCCCTTTCTGTTTTTGGTCGGTTGTTTGTTCGGCTGTTGCCTGTCCAGTCGTCTCTTTTCATCGTCCCCTTTCACCTCCTTGCTGTGATACCTCATGTAGTTATCCATTTGACTATCACGAGGAGCGAGCCTCCTCATCTTTTATTGCGAGTACGAGTTTGTTTTCTTTCCCTGCTCTTAAGGTAGCAACTCGTTGGCCAATCACAAAATCCCCAGATGACAAGGTGATATCCTCCGATAATCTTTGGTCGTTCAGATACAACCCCCCAGAGGCGAGTAATTTTCTGGCTTCGCCTACATCCAAACCAAAGCGTCAGTATCTGGCTTGTGGACGCAAGGGGAAGATGGAGATGTAAGGGCTCACCTCTAGAGTTTGTTAATCCCAGAATTGCTGCCAGCTTCGTCACAGGGTCTTGGCAGAACTCGTTCAGGCTCCGGAGAACAAGCCGTCGATCAGGCCCAAGAGCAGCAATAAGGTTCTCGGGACGGGCCCGATTGGCCTCCGAAGACGAAGATTCGGAGGAGCCCGGGAAAAGAATGGATGTGGCTACTTTAGCCTGAGTAACGGCACTCTCGCCGTGGATAAGCTCGGTGACTTCAGATGCAAGAATACCCTGGGCAATACGTTTTTCAGGTGTAGCCTGACCAAAGATATTTCAGCTTCCTCCAGATGTTCTCGGGAAGGTATTGGAAAGGATCTGTGCAGGCTTACTTCGTGTTCGGAAATGACTTGCTCGATCTCGCTCAATGGCAGCAAGGTAAATATTTTTAGATACTTTGCAACATCTGCGTCTCCAACACGAAGGAAAAACTGTTGAAGAATGGGGTCAGAAAAGAGCACCAGCCGAAGGTTGGAAGGTCGACATACTTGGTAAAAGTCAAACACACTGGTCAACTCTGGATCCAACCAGACCGCGTTCCCTGAGCTTTTCCCAAACTTCTCTCCGGAGGCTGTCAGGAGCAAGGGTGTGGTCATACCGTAGGCTGAACCTCTTCCCTGCAAGGCGTCAGAGGGTCCTCCATTGAGTGACTCGCCCCTAATTCGGCGAATGAGCTCGAGTCCAGCAGTTATGTTCCCCCATTGGTCTGAGCCTCCGATCTGAAGAGTACAGCCATAGTCCCGATGTAACACATAATAATCATAGGCTTGCAGCAGTTGATAGGAAAACTCCGTGAAAGATATGCCATGTTCACTACGCAGACGTGACTTTACACTAAACGCGAGCAACTCAGCGTCCAATACGTGATCCGTTCAGTGTGGGACAATCACCTATCTTTCGCCATCATGACGCTCACTGTTGCGCGTTTGCCCGCTAAACGCAAAAAATCGAGAAGTCCCATCCCTCCAAGCCATTCTAGATTATTCAAGAATTTCGGTGGGTTGATAGTCGCACTTGCCAAATTCCGCTTTTCTGCGTACTTCAATCCATTGGAGAAGATACGCTGCAACTGAGAGCTTATCTTGCGCGCATTCTCATTGACTCTTTCGATAGACAGCAGTGGGCGTTCGGTGTTCCTGCCACCTGGATCGCCAACAGCGCCAGTCGCGCCACCGGTCTTTTTAGATGAAGTTAAGTAGGGATAAGAATAATAGGAAACAAACACATACCAGGGAGATAACTTGATGTCCAGAGATATGAAAGTGGATTAAGGCCATCAGCGGGACAAGATTGCCCGCATGTATGGAACCGGCCGTCGGGTCCACGCCAAGATATACCGTGGATTTGTGGATAAATGCAGAATTAACTTGGCTGCTACTCCCATGAATGGATTCAGCCAAGGAGTCGCGTGGAATAGCACAAGCGACCGTACTCTGAAAGTTTTGCCACGAGACCTCTAGACTTGAGTTCGTCCAAGGGGGACCGCACCACCAAAGAATTCGCGATTTGCTTAGTATATTTTCGTTGACTGGAGGCACAACATTTCGAAACCTTCCCGAGACTTAACGAGGCACTGCACGACGTCCTGGAGAACATTCAACCTCAAAAAGTCTCACGCCTCCCAATTAGGAAAGGGGCTGACTGTTGACACAAATGCAGTTCGAGATCTTGGCAAAATGCTCAACTACGAGGTGAAAAGCCCACGAAATGGTGTTTTAAAGCTGCTTCTGAAACTGTAGTATTTAGGGCCCGAGTGTCTCGAATGACGCTAGCCCGTCAGTGTGTTTGTCTGTTGCTTGAACTTTCTCAACGCTCAAACGCCCTCATTCTTCCAGATGGTCCCACGATGCTGCCAACTTTCATGCCAGTGGCAACTCAAGCAGCCCTCAAAGGTCTCACTCCCCAACAAGTTGAAGAACTTGGAATTACTCTCATGCTAAACAATACGTTCGTCCCTTCTTGATCAGGGTTGGATCGTGTAGTTGTATTTATTTACCACTCCAGCTACCACCTAAACTTGCGTCCGGGAACAAAAGTTCTCGACGCTGCCGGAGGCGCACATAAATTCCAAAACTGGCGCAGAAACCTTCTCACTGTGAGAGTCCCAACTCTCAATCCTTCTTGGTTTTATCCTGAACTCGCCGAACAGGACAGCGGAGGTCTGCAGCAACTCCGGTTTCGCTTTATGGCTTTCTTACCAACATTTTCCAGGATTCCAAATGGTTAGCCTTTCTTCCTTTTCAAAAGTGACCGAAGAAGGAGTTCTGTTCGCTAGTCCATTCACTGGTGAACCCACGATGCTTACCCCGAAGAGTCCATCAGAATACAGGTGCGATTGATCATTTTGTATACTACCGCCATGTTTCAATACGCGTTTCCAGCATTCTGTTGGAGCGGATATCATCATGCAACTTGATGATGTTGTCTCCAGTTTGACAGTGGGCTCTCGAGTGGAGGAGGCGATGTACGGCTGATTGAGTCTCATGAATAGCTTGGACCGACATGATTCCAATAGGCTGCGTTCAATTCGTTGGCTAGATCGTTGTATTGCATATCATACGGCGACAGATAGTCCTAAGACCCAGAATCTCTTCGCGATCGTACAGGGTGGTCTCGATCACGATCTACGAGACCGATGCTTAGATGAAATGATCAGACGGAAAGACAACATCTCTGGATACGCCGTCGGAGGGTTAAGTGGAGGAGAAGAAAAGGACATCTTTTGGAGAATGTAAGCTCCACTCTGTTCTCCATGCGGGTCGTAATAGCTGATTAGGGGGCTTGTCTTGTACAGAATTGCTCAATGCACCGCTAAATTGCCCGGAGATCGTAAGTTAGAAACGTTTGACGATGTCGAATTATTGAAGTTTGACCGTCTTGATCTAAAGGTCCTCTGTATTCGATGGGTATAGGATTCGCGGAAGGTCATCCACGCGTCTCGTGTTGAGTCACTGATTTCTCAATGAGTTCTGTGTAGATCTTCTGGTTTGCGTTGCTCTTGGAATTGATATGGTAGGTCTGGCACTTTTGGCCCGACCTAAATTTAATGAGGTCCATCCAGGCAGACTGCGTCTTTCCGACACGTACGGCAAGGTTCGGCGTAGCGCTGACATTCGATGGACCGCTCAATCTGAGTACGTCTGACGAACAATTATGCTCAGGACCATCGTCTGAACATTCCGGCAGAACTTACGCGCCACGCGAAGAGCTTCATTCCTATTGATGAGGATTGCCCATGCCCTACGTGCAGAAACAGAGTATCTAGAGCACAACTACATCACCTTGCATCGCACGACACTGTTGGTGCGCATGGTGAGTGATCCTGCGGAGCATAGTGCATCTTGTTTAAGCATCTTCCCCTTCCCAGCACTAACACAACATAATGTCGTGTTCCAAGCTCGGCTGATGGCTGGCGCACGCAAAGCAATCTACTCCGACACATTCCCAAACTTCATTAGAAGTTTCTTTTCCCGATATTTCGGAGGCCCTGACGATGGGTATCCAAAGTGGTGCGTTGACGCACTGAAGAGTGTAGGAATTGACCTGCTCGAGGGAGAGGAAGGTGCAACGCGACGGGTAGTGGAAGGTGATGGAGCGAAATGGGAGTATTCGGATGGCGTTGTGTAGCAGCTGGCCATTGTCGATAGACGTCTTTAAGCTTTCAGTTCAAGATGTCCCATTCCAAGGCGACGGGTGTTGGAGGCTGAGATGTGAGAACGGTGCTCAGAAACATTTGTCTGCACCCAAGCAGTAAGCGAGTTCACACTACTCGGGTGCCTCTGCCCGCACCTCTTGGATTACTCCCGCGTATCGCACTCGGAGGGCGGATTCCGCTTTGCGGAATCCCAGATGCGGCACCACGGCCCCTTAACCCATTGGCCTTTGTGACTGGGGGCCGGTTAAGGCCGGTTGATGAGGGTACAAGTCGAGCTCCGCGCGCTGGTATATTTCCTGGAACGGGACAAATCAGTTTAGCGAGTGTACCGGAAAATAATCCCTACCCACCCCACGAGCATGGATCCCTCTTCCGACAGCAGCTCTTCCTCGAACAGTACCCCTTTTGACTGCAGAGGCAGCAAGTTTCTTTTGTTCCTCCTCTTCTTGACGTTGTCTTTCTTCTTCTCTCCTCATTTCCTCCTCTTTCGCTTTTCTGATCTCCTCTTCTTCCCGTGCCCTCGCTTCATTGATGCGTTCGGAGTCCTACAAAAGAACTGCAGGGAGGCACCACAAATTAGGAGGTCAAGACTCACAGCCTGAGCACCTTCCCATGTAGGATCGAGCAATAAACGTGCATTATGCTCTGCTTGGCCGAGGATAGCGACATAACGGTCAAGAAGTTGTTTCGTGTTTTCGACTTTGGATGCAAGGCTCTAGGGGCAGAAATATGAGGTTTCACCTTTGGCGAAGTGTCCCCGAATTTACCTGTTGGCGATCACGGACAGCGCTTAGGGCGGCAAAGTATTCATTGAATGAAGCATTGATACGTTGCATGTCGAAGAGTTGTCGCCGGAGACGCTCCTCTTCGGTGAGCTGTTGAGGATGTAAAGCTGGCTCTTGCGATAGGGGATCGGTCGGCTGGGCCTTCGACACAGGCGTTTCGAAAGTCGTTGGATCCTTATGCTCATGCCGATCATCTGACGTTGAGACAGCCACAATATTTTCTCGGCCAGGGGTAAGAGTGGTCTCAATATCATCTTCTGCTTCATCGTCTGCCGCGCCAGAATCATCGCCCTGTTTCTCCTGTTTAAACAAACTGAACCTTGGAGGTGGGACGTTGTTGGGTCTCCGTTGGGGTTGGAGATCGGCCAGAGACATGTCGGACATGTCAGGCCCCATAGTCGCGCTTGCGAAATGAGAGGAAAGTTCGGAGACGTCCGGCGGGGACATGTTCAACAATGAGCGAGAATACTGTGTAGGGATTGTTGGAGAATCCATGCCGAGACGTGTTGTTTGGGTCGTTGTTTGTGTCGAGGGGACGCTTTCAGATTGAATTAAAAAAATCCGGTGATGCGTAGCCAAAAGCGCCGGAGACGAGACGAAAGTCCTCAGAGCTCCAGGGATTCCGAGTCTAATGGAAATGATGGGAGTGATTTCGAGGTTGTTCCTGCAGATTCCGACGTAGACATCTCTGATCTTCTCACGAGGCCACAAAACCTGGATGGCGAAGACGATGACATCGAGGACCTCATTCGCGTTCACCAAAGTAAGCGGCTTGCAAAAGAGGGCACCGAAGCCGTCAAGAGGGCACTAAGGGGGAAAAAGAAGCAAAATGCTGGCGTTACTGGGGGAGGCAGTTTCCAAAGCATGGGTTGGTTCATTTCCCGACGATGTCTCCTGTAGGACGGGTGCTTAATTATGTTTAGGTCTCCATCCATCTCTTCTTCATGGTCTCTTAACTCGTGGTTACCGTAACCCAACCCCTATCCAGCGGGCATCCATCCCTTCCTTACTTGCCACTCCGCCAAGAGACCTGGTTGGAATGGCTCGCACTGGCTCCGGAAAAACTCTCGCGTACATGGTGCCTCTTATTCAGCGCCTCGGGGGGCGTCATGTTACAACATTTGGTGCAAGGGCCCTTATATTAGTTCCAGCTCGTGAGCTCGCCCTTCAGGTCATGAAGGTTGGGAAGGACCTTGCTCGAGGTTGGGATTATTCGGGCGGGAAGCACGCTGGCGACAATATGGAAGCGGAATCGAAAAAGTCGCAAACTCTTCGTTGGGGTCTTATTGTAGGAGGCGAAAAGTTAGATGAGCAGTTCGAGATGATAACGTACAATCCTGATGTGTATGTGCCGCGTCCTCTAGGCCCACTTAACTAACCGTCTTCCAACAGTATTATTGCGACTCCCGGCCGTTTACTTCATTTGGCTGTCGAAATGAATCTTGAGCTGAAGTCCATCCAATATGTGGTTTTTGACGAGGCTGATCGCTTATTCGAAATGGGATTCGAAGCCGCGCTGCAAGAACTCATTCATCGTCTCCCGTCAACCCGCCAAACAGTTCTGTTCTCCGCCACGCTCCCCAAGTCCCTCGTTGAGTTTGCAAAAGCTGGGCTCCAAAATCCGAAGCTGGTCCGATTGGATGCTGAAAGCAAAATTAGCAGCGACCTTCGTATGGCGTTCTTCTCCGTCAAACAGACTGAGAAGGACGCGTGTTTATTGACTCTGCTGCGTGACGTGATCAAGATTCCGTTGCGTAATGCGTCCACTCGCACTGAGGCAGACAATGAAGATACGGGCGGTCGTGAGGCATCAAGGTCCGCTGGAGATAAGGGGAAAGGACTGTCTCATAATCACCAGATGGCTCCACACCAAACTCTTATTTTTGTCGCAACGAAACATCACGTCGAGTACCTTTTTTCCCTTCTCACTGAAGTCGGATATTCAGTATCGCACATTTACGGCGCTCTCGACCAAGGGACGCGTACACAGCAGATGTCCCGATTCCGAAAGGGTATTACATCTATCCTTGTGGTAACTGATGTTGCGGCTCGCGGGATTGATATCCCTGTGTTGGAGAATGTTGTAAACTATGATTTCCCTCACGGCTCACGCGTATTTGTCCATCGTGTTGGGCGGACGGCAAGGGCGGGAAGAAAAGGTTGGGCATGGAACTTCGTGACTCACAATGACTTGCCGCGCCTGCTCGACCTTCAGTTGTTTCTTGGTAGACCTCTCATGTCCCGGAACCAGCTGGAAACTTCGTCCTCATCGTTAGAGATAACAGAAGCTTTCTTTGCTGAAAACCTCATACTTGGAACCTTTGATCGAGTCACCCTCGATGATCAGATGGAAGCAATAACTACGCTTGATGTGGCTAACTCTTCCTTGCCCTCACTTCGTGCAGTAATGCACCGAGGCCACGGGATGTATGAACGCAGCTTGGGAAAGGCTAGCCAGGCTAGTTACAGTCGCGCCAAGGAAATGACTAAAGAGTCGGAAGATGGCCCTAGTTGGGGCCTTACGGGAGGATCTGGGGAAGCGGTCAATGTACACCCCGTCTTCGGTTTATTTGGGGCAACGAGGCCCCGAAACCCAGCCCCAGAAGGGTCAACATTGAATCCCGATGCTGCTCGTAATACTCTTCTTCGCGCTGTGGACTCCTTCCGCCCATCTGAAACTATCTTTGAAATCGGAGCGAAAGGGAATTCAGGCGCCACTCAACTGATGAAGGATCGGCGGAAAGCACTGGAGAAAGCGAACAAACGAGCTCTTCCCACCATGCAGGCTCCTTCTGTCCTAGCAGGCAACCTAACAGAAACACCTAGTGATGCGAATAGGCCGGTGGATATGGAGATGGCCGATGAGGGAGATATCCAGGTAAGGCATTTCTTCACGTTCACCCAATCTTGAATTGCGGTTAAGGCAGCCTTCTAGGACGCTTTCCAGTTACAAGATAAGAAATACCATAAACGAGATTATCGGGATCCTGAATTCTTTATGTCGCATCAACAAAAGGATGCGGCTGCGGAAAAAGGGTATGATACAACGCGATATAGGCCAAATGCATTACTTAGCTCGGATTCTTGTCCTAACGCAGGTATTCGCTGAAAGATGGGGCATCATTCGTTCAGCAGGCTGCATCCGCAACCTTTGATCTGACGACCGACGAAGCCCTCACGGGCCGGCAACGTCGTGAGAAACAACTCACATGGGATAAGAAGAAAAAGAAGTGGGTCAAGGGACAAGAAGGGGCCGACAACGTGAAGCTCATCAAAACAGAGAGTGGAGCACGCCTGCCAGCATCCTATGTCAGTGGCCGCTTCGAAGAGTGGAAGTCGAAGACCAAGTTGAAGTTGCCGAGGGTGGGCGAGGCCGAACTGAACCGTCTAGGCACGGGTTCGGGGAACAGTACCCGACGTTTCAGGTTCGCCTCGAAAACTCCTGCCAAGCCTCTTGATCCCAAAGCCTTCGGCTATGAGCGAAGACTGCGGCAGCTCAAACGCAAAACCTCCGAGGCCGAAGGAGAAAGGTCTGACGCACCTAAAAAGGCTTCCTCCAGCTCTGGCCCGCCACCGCGCGGCAAGAAAGGCCGAGGCAAAGCCGGAGCTGGATCGCGATTCGGGGGCACCAATGTTAGCAAAGCCAAGAGCGAGCTGAAGACTGTTGATCAGATACGACGAGCTCGCGAGGTAATGGCCAAAAAGAGGGACAGGAACGCTCGGCCAAGCCGGAAACGCAAACGATAGACTCAACTCGGCCCCTCAACCACATTTGTCTGGTTTTTTAAATCATACTAGTAATTCAATTGCAAGCACATTGCGCACAGATGACTGCATGATACGAGTTGTCATTTGGGTAGTTTGAATGTCGGAGATGAGGGGACAAACTAATGTGTACACTGATGGCCGCATCATCTATCGAATCAGAAATATAGGGAGAAAATGCTTGCGAGGTATGCTTTTGCAGGTAGAGCTGCGACTGGAGATGCAGAAATAAAGGTGCATGGAAGTGGATCTTCGAGATGAGGAAAGAAAATGGGAATGCAGACATAAATTCGTTTGGAGCTTGCAAGTGTGACGAGAAGGAGAAAAAGAAAGGACGTGCAATGTAGAACATATTAGTCAATGGATCATATATAAGTCTGGGTGAGACGCTGGCACACCGCTTGGACGACGTGAGGCTCCAGGCCAAGGTCGCGAGCGATAGTGTCATATGGAGACCAGTGGTACTGCCCATTGGCAGGGTGATAAATCATTGGAGACGGTTCACGATGCTCAGAATATGCAGGCGTTGATATAAAAGAAGATTCAGAAGAAGAGTGGGTCGGTTCGAAAAGTTCTCGGACTTGGTTAACTTGTTGCGTCGTGAAGACTATTAGGTACTTAGTGGTGTTACATCCAAACTTAATAGATGGATATGCCTACTAGGACAGGTGAGGAGGGCGCCAGCCAGGGCTGTGATAACTCTATTAGACCAATAATATGAGCGTTTTGATAGTCGGGTGATGCTGATAAAAGCGAGATCTAAAATGCCCAATGAGTTTCGCGTCTAAGATCCGAAAAGGGTATCCGCTCACTGAAAAGCACGTCTCTTGTGGAAAAATTCCAGAAAATACGACTATTGTCGTCGGTGGGGAATTTGTTGATAACACTGACGAGAACGAAGAAAGGGAGGGATGGGTCTTTCACGCATCGTGGCTGGCGGCTTGTTATGAGCGAGGATTTCAAGAAAAATTTAGGGGATACGCGCACATTTGGATGAAAAACAAGGCGGTGAAAAGTCTGGAGGTCTTTCGCTGTAAGAATTCCATTGAAGATAGCAGCAGGGAGGCACTTCGAATCTACATTTGCTACAGTAGGTTGGTTTCCAGAGAAGTCGCCCATCCAGGACGGGAAAAGCTGCACAAAGTATTAGTACTAACTTCAGAAGGTGCAAGAAATGGACCCACGTATCTCATGAGTTCGGACTGGGAACTAAACGTAATGGTGACTTTTCTGGCTCTCTTGCCACTTCCGAGCACTTTGTTGCGACACTTCAAGAGGACCTCGTGGGCTGATTGTGGTGGTACTTCAATATATGCGTGATTCAACGTTTTGCCCTCATCATTCAGAAGCACATGAGCATGGGCAATTGGAATCCCAGACCAGTCGCTCAGCATTGCAGGTGTTACATTCTAGTCGAGCACGTTAGCAAGGAATACTAGCTACAGAGAGGTCGTCTGACGTACCCAGGGAACATCATCAAGCCTTAAAACCGAAAGGCCATTTTCATCCACCTCCAAGGAAGAGAGTCCAGCAGGAGCAGACATGGCATTTGGCGAATCCACAGTGAGGTTGGACAGAGATTGGTGTTGTGAGTCGCTACAAACACTCTCATGGACGGTATGGAGTGCTGCATGTCCCCCGTTTGAGGGCTTAGTGAACGTGAAACGCTCTACCGGCTTGAGGCATTTCGCGCATGAAAATGGCTTTTCTCCGACTATGTTCAGCCCTGCTGTGACGCAGCTAGAACACATGACGTGGTCGCAGGAAAGTGTTACAAGATCGGCGTGGGACGTTGTACATGCGACACATTTAGTAGCATCGACGGGAGGGTCCAGCCTTAAATCCTTAGCTTGATGCTCAGCTTGTTCATTTTGATCTGGTTGCTGGCCGTAGATCTCGGCTGGAGCGTTCCTGTCGACTATTGGCGAAGTTTCGGCATACGACGGCTCGGAATCGGAAGCAGACTCCGTGTCACTGCTTATATGCACCCCTTCGAGTTTACTTCGGTTCCAACTCTGGAGAGGCAAGCCATGACGCTAACCATGATGCACACAAATTTTCCGTAAAACCTACCTGCGCAGATGCATGTCTCAAGCCTTGAGATTGGGGAGAATTCTCGTCTTGGACGCAGGGACGCGCCACGGGCGCAGATCGAACGCGTCTCTTGGTTGAGATAAAAGCAGCGGGAAGGAGATCTAACATGAGCAAAAAAGATCGCGGGATCAAACGCACTGCCGAGAGCATCGACGGAGCGCTGGGATTACCTGCTTCGACTCTAACGCGATTTGGTGGCCCATCCGTGGCATCCCTGTCCGAAGTGTTTCGCCAGTTGTCGAGCGCTAAAGGTCTTGACGTCAGTGGTTGACGGGGCTGCCCGTAGGGAAGCGGCGACGCGTGATTTCGAGACCGGTTTATAGAGCTAGGAGGGGTAAGTGAGTTGAAAATTGCATTAAAACCCTTGTGTGGGCTGTCCGAGTTGGGCGCGTTTTGGGAAAGTGCAGTGAGAGGAGTATGAGGCGTTAGAGGGGCATATGTTGACTTTTTGGAGAAGTTGACAGGGCCTATGGGTGTTCGAGGCGTATTCTTAGTCGACATTAGGTTTCGGACACGAGTTCGATGTTGGTTGAAAGGAACTCAAAGGTCTGTCCTGTTGACGCCTGTTATACGCCAACAGTCCCTGTTGTCACTTGTTTGCAGGAGCACGGTCTCGTGACTTCCCTCCACAGACAGGCTCCACGGCCCTACGATACACGATTTGTTTTCCATAGATGTACAAAGGCATAACTTTGGTGTTCCTTTTAGCCTTCCAAGATGACTTCCCGTACGGCAGCTGAAAATATCTTTATTCCCTCAGCGAGCTCCTCTTTTTTGATATTGAGAGGCGGAATAAACCTCAAGACCTGAAGGTGATGTATGAGTAAAATCTTAAATAATAACCACGTCAGCCGACCTGATAGACGCTCGTTGTGAGCATGAAGAGGCCATTTTCCTGGCACCTCGCTGCGATCCTGGACGCCAAGTTCTTCGGTGCCTTGGGATTCGCAAATGGATCCCTACTCATGAGTCCCGGGGGCGCCGCAAACTCGACCCCAACCATCAAACCCCGCCCACGAATGTCCAAGATGAACGGATGAACGACTGGATCCGATCGAAGTGCCTGGAGCGCCACAAACAGCTCCTTCGAACTGTCGTAGGTAGCAATTAGCTTGATGGGATTCAAACTCGCCAGATAGTTTACCGAGCATTGACGTTATCAAGAATATTCTCTTCCTTCATTACGTCAGCGACTGCAGCTGCTGCTGCGCAGGAAACCGCATTCCCGGCATATGTACCACCCTGTTGACCATCGTCAGTGTAAATCCAGGAGTTATGGTATCCAGCAACTCGCCATTGTGCCTGGGGTCTGTGCATCCATGATTTCCTTACGGCTTACAATTCCACTGAGAGGGAAACCATTCGCCAAACCTTTGGCAACAACCATTATATCGGGACGCACATAACCACCGTCCTCGTGCGTCCATTCGTGAGCAAAATATTTTCCCGTCCGACCAAAGCCAGACTGAACCTCGTCAAAAATGAGAAGAAGTCCATGTTTATCGGCGATCTCACGAAGTCCACGTAAAAATGCGGGTGGAGCGGGAACATACCCCCCTCCCCTAATACAGGCTCAATAAGGATAGCAGCCGTGTCAGAGGGAGATGTTTGTTGAAGCAGCAGAAGCTCCAATTGGTACAACGACAGGTTCACAAGCTCTTCTGTAGGGGTTGAAGGCTGTGCTCCAAAGTGGTGCCAGAACGGGAATGGTGTCACAAAAACGCCAGGCTAACCGACTTGACGTCAACATTCGGTGAGTCTACCGGCGCCTGAAGATAAATACCATGAGTGGGTGTGCTCCGACACTGTACGTCGTCTTGCTTCGAGTCAAACCCATTGCACCGAAGGTACGGCCATGGAAACCGCCTGGAGAAATGTCAATGATGTGAAGGTGTGAAACAGAAACATATTCACCTTGCATGGTGATGATGTTCTGCCTCTGCGTCTTAGTTCGTGCGACCTTTATGGCGGCCTCAATGGCCTCGGATCCGGAGTTCCAAAGGAAAAATGTGTTCAATGACGGATGTGGCATAATAGGAAGCAGCCGTTCGATAAGATCTAGGTATGGTTTGTGGAAGGCAATGCCGACCTGCGAAATTCCTCAGCAACCCGTGAATGGAACGCCAGGCGATATACTTGTCCATGAACAAGACTCAAGCATTGATTTGCAGCTGCTTGGCTAACTTTTGGGTGGCAATGGCCTTATGCATATGGACCACGTCAACTCTGGTCCTAACTGACTGTTTGACACCCATACCTAAGCCGGTGACACCGATCCCGCTAGTGAAGTCCAAGTATCTTCCTCGCTCGTCCTTCAGAGTAATATAGGAGCCATTTCCATGATCAATAAGTGCATCGCTAAGCCTTCCTATACCTCTCGCAACATGTGTTTTCCCAAATTCAGATACCCCAGCCTTGTTGGAGTTGAACCGACGGTTGACCAAGGTCAAGGTGTTTCCCGAAGGAACTCTTTGAGGATTGAGAGCACAGATAGTCAGGCCTTTCAGAAAATGGCCCTGACGACTCAACATGACTAAAAACTCGTCGTAGCCCTCGAAGAGATGTGCGCCTATTGTCAGGTGACAGTGTCAATCGAGTTTAAAATTAGCTTGGCGCCGGGTGGGGCACCCCCAATATCGCAAGACACAGCAACGCTACGTTTAATAAGGGCATGTTGCACTGCGGCTAAAAGTAACTCCTACCCAAAGCGCGCCAGACGGCGGCGTCGGATTTCCTCGACACTCAACTGTTTGGCATCCGAAGATTCCTCCCTCAACTTCCCACCTTCACCTTCACCTTCATCCTCATCCTCATCTTCGCCTTCACTCTCGTCAAGGCCCGCACCAGGCCCCCTACCGAAGGACAGTCCGGAATTGGATGAATGAATCAATGTGCGCTTTGGGGGTTCAGGGATTTGAAGCCTTTGGGGAAGATCCTCGAGACTAGCCTTAAGAGCAGCCTGAAGCTCGGCATCTTCATCATCAATGACCCTATTGGTCACTTCGCTAACCGATGGGGCAGATTGTGGACCAAAGCCGAGTAGGGAGCTGGGAGGTTCAGTGGTTGCGCCGTATTGACGGAGGGTGGAACGGGTACTTCGTTGAACAATCGGAATGTCCTGTCGTGGAGGTGTACCGTCTTCAGCGTCTACGTAGTCGGCATCGTCCTCGTCCTCGTCCTCTCCGGTGATATCGATATACGCCTGTTCATCTTCCTCTTCCAATTGTGCTCCAGGCTCTCTCAAACTTTCCTCCACCGCCTTTCGGAATTCTTCGTCCTCATGCTCATCCGCCCGACTTCTCACGCGTGAAGAGCTTCTAGGAGTGGCTTGCGCCTCGAAAGCTAGTTGTTGATCCAGTGTAGCCCTTTCTAACAAGGTCCGTGAACGAGCAGCCGACAAATGAAGTTCCCGCGAGCTATCCTTCGATGCTGAGGCGACACCAGCGAAGCCTCTTCGAGCACTCTCAGCAAACTCGGAGAACGATCGACTCGAGGAGGCTGGTTCACTGTATGAAACTTCTGCTGGGTACCGAATTTCGCGGCGAGTGTTTTCTAGAGAGGCCTGCAACGCGCGCTGGAGCTCGATATCTTCTCCCTCAAATCCCCCTGTGTCAAATGGCTCAGGCTGCACGGAGGAACGGGATGCCGAGGAGAAGTGAGACTGGGGGTCCGGGATAGTGCTAGCAATCCCATCTGCCTCACACAACGGTATTAATGGATTTTCAGCTGTGTGGTTACTCTGAGGTCGAACGGCGAATACCGAATATCCTAAAGCAAACAGTCGAGTTGGTCAAGATGACCCTGTAACAGCACAAATACTGATACCTTCGGTCTCTGCTTGATGTAAGACCATCCCCAGATACATAACTCCGACTCGCTGAGGCTGGGCAAAGGAAGAATTAAGGTTATACCAGTGTCCCGTAGACTCAGGAAGCCCAAATCGTCGAATTGTGAACCAGTGCTGGTTGAGGTTGAGGACAAATGCCTGTTGTGTGCTGAAAAATAAATGGGACATATGTCACCAGGGGATTGTAGCGAACAATGCGCACTCTGGGTCATCACGGCACCCGTCAAACTCCCGGCTTCTCCATCTTACGAGCCTAGACATTAGTACAATACGTTACGTGCCAATGCAAATATGTTCCATCGGTAGACTTACGACAAACCCCATACTTCCAAAGCTTTGTCAAGGACTTGAACAGAGAAATAACCTGTATCATCCATATTCGAGCTCTGTGTCCGACGTGATTCGCCACTCCGATATTCGTTCTCCAACTCATCAAGACTACGTGCCAGTTCGCCCAAATCGGAGGCAGAAAACTGGATCGTCGTGTAGCGATGGAGTATCCCATCAGGGTTCTAACTGCTCATACATAATAGCGATTGAACGAACATAGCTGTTTTGCAAAAGCGCATTGAGAGCATGTTGGGCGCACATCATCGATCCCTCCTCTTGCTAGCATAAAATCCAAAGGATTTCCAATCAGCGTCGTCATAGGCGTGTGGGAAACAATGACCAAGCCTATAACACCTTCTCATGATAGATAAGTCGCTCCAACGCGTTCATGTTGATTGAGATTAGGAGACGCGCGTTGGCGGAAGCAAAGAGTCGACAACGTCTGTGACGACTTGGCAGTGGAACTGAATTAGGCATTGCAGTGTCAGGGCTTAGCCAACGCCAACGTTTCCTTAGCTTGGGCATCTCTCAAGCCGGTAGACAAATTTTACTAGCGTTGCTTTCGCCCATCCAATATGTTGCGATCCTTCAAACTGGCCTCCACTCTGCTCCTCCTATCTTGGCTTGACATAGCAAAGGCAGACGATTCGTGGGAGTGTGCCTTTACCCTCGATTCTAAGCATCACTATGACCTTAAGTCACTATCGGGGAGAGGAAAATACAGAAAACTTGGCTGTCGCCTCCCACTAAAAACACGGACACACTGCGCTTCGACCTTTGCCAACCAATAGAAGAAGACACCAGCGTACCTGAAGACGACAGAGTAAGTCAACAAGCAGGCTTGAGCACAATTGTTCTCCGAAGCGTCCTGAATCTTCCCGATTTAGTGTCCCTCGAGTACGTATGCTTGCTGGACCACCGCAAATGAGAAATCTGGAAAGACCAGAATTACACAAGTTATCTCGTTGGCTCGTTCGCCATCTCTGAGTCCGGAGTACAAACGCTGTGAGCGTGCTCCCCCATGTGGGTTCGTCCAAATATCTCATGCCACCAACCATAGTGTCGGATTCTGAGATCTCCGTGACACTTCATGGAGACTCATGGCCAGAACCGACCTCACCACGAGAGCGCTTTGTCGTCACCCTGCAGTGTTCATCGAGTGACGAGGACCCAGAACTAGGGATCCATACAGAAAACGCGACAGAAGTACACTGGAAAGTGAAAGCTGCCTGTGCAGAGTCGAAACCACCCCCACCCGACACCAAACATCCCGATGAAGATAGCAGAAAGACATCAGAAGGAAGCAGTCTAGGATGGTTCTTTTTCCTGTGAGTGCCCAATGCGCATGCAGTACTCAAATTGTCCTTACATCAGCCTCAGACTTCTGTTCTGTTTCGCCACGTATCTTGGGCTTGGGGCGTATTACAATTACAATAACTAGTTAGTTCATGTTCCCTCCCTTCACTGACTTCTGCTTATTGGGGCTATTTAGTGGCGCTTCTGGTTGGGATCTGGTACCGCATCGGGATTTCTGGCGTGACGTTCCACACTTGCTATCTGACCTTCTGAGAGGAATCCTGTCTGGCGTCAGGGGAAACAATAGGGTAGGGAACCGAAGCGGGTATGTCAGCGTTTAGATCGATCGATGCCTTGGTCCGAGTCCCAGGTTTGAAATCGCATTATTGTTTATTATACTTGCCTCAATCGTAGTCGATTAATAGTCAAATAATTTGTGCACCTTCTACGCGCTTTCAGGATTATAGCCCTGCTCCTTCATATCATCGGGACACGCAAAAAGTTTACATTGAAATTTAGACATTAATATATACATTGGGCAGTGGTGATTTGGTAAGAAGCAAAGTGCATTCGGCGGTACAACACGGGAAGGGAGCATTCAATAATATCCCGAGTTCTCGGATTCTTCCATGAAACAACAGGATGGCTCGGATTTGTCTTCAGGGGGCGGATTCGACAGCTTCATCCGTAATGAGCTCGATATCCTTCACGAGACCCTCGAGAACCAGCCGATGGAATGGGTCGCTCGCCACATAGCCTGGCTCCTCAACCTTTACAATGAGGCTTGGCAACGGATGGGTCGGCAACACCCTCCTCCGAGCGTTCATCAATGCTTGGAGGGGGTCGAAAGGGACGTTGTCGCTCATCTGCATCACGAGCTCAGCCAAATTGGGGAGGATGGATGTGGCGGCCAGGCTAAGTTCTTCCAACAGAGAGGATAGGATACGAGTCAATATCACCTCAAACGTGAGGTAGCGCACTTCCGAACACTCAAGGATCTGATCAACGACTAGTCAGGACAACAGGCGGTAAGAACAGCGTTAATTCTGCCCTAAACGTACGAAGTTAGAGTAGGATATGGCGGCGATCGACCGTTCCTCTTGGCTAATCAGGCCTCCCCAGTCGAATCCCAGATGTAATCGTCTCAAGCATGGAGCAGCGAATGAGGGAAGGAAATTCATACTGTGGTGCTGACCTGAAAAATAGGTAAGCTCCCGGAGGTTTGGCAGGGTAAGCTGATCTGTGGGCCCGGTTGGCCAAACATCCACGCCGTTAAGGATAAGGACCTCAAGAGCCTCCATTTCCCTGAGGGAAGCCAGGAAGACATTGCATGCTACTCCCATCTGATCTAGGTACAGGAAGCGGAGACGAGGTAGCCTGGGCATTGCAGGTTGAGGTTCAAAGATTGTGGTGATAAAGAGCACCTCGAGATTGGCATCCGGGAGGTCGTGAGGGGGGACGTTGGGGGAATGAAGCTCTGTAATACGTGACAAGATTCCGGCCATATCTGGGTGATTCCAAGCACTGAGCCAAGTATTGTCCCCGATCGTGGAAGAGTGCAGCCGAATCACGGATACGTTCGACTCCGCAAGCTGAGCTAGGAGCTCTCGATCAACGAGAAGTTGTCCTACCCACGGTATGTGACAGTTGAGGAGGATTGGTCTCTTCTTGCCACGTCGACGCAGCCATGCAAGCACTTGATCTCGTGGCCAGTTACCACAGACCTCACACCAGAGGGAGGTATCCGAAAGGGCGACGTCCCGCCACCACGAGGATACATGGCTGATCCTTACGGCAGTTCTGGACTTGGAGGTGAGTGGCTGGTGCCTCCCGCCTGTGGCGTTCTCGAAAATCAGTCTTAGGACGTCAAGGGGGAGACCATAAACAGGATAAATGACTTTCTTCAGTCGTGACAGCTGCAGGACCACGTCTTGTTGGGGGGACGACAGGAGACCTTCAAAAAATTGTAAGCGATCCTGTCGAACGCTCGCGTCGCCACGCCGAAAGACCGAGAGGCGGAGTGCACGGCAAAGTTGAGGTCGGAATGTGGTAGGAAGGGATAAGGAGTCGATGGTAATCTTCAAGACCTGCGCGTCGAGTGAAGAGGAGGCGTCCCGCAAGTGGATGAAGAGGGCTTCCAAGTCCATGAGGGTCATACGATGTTAACATAGCAGGAAGGGAAAGGACGCCCCCGTCTTCGTGAAAAGGTAGATTTCTAGCCTTATGTACAGGAGTATCAGCAGTGGCTCAATATCTAATGTGATGGAAGTGGCAGCTGCCCTGAATTGTAAAATTGAACCCGGATGAGTGTGCCACGGAACCGATTGGCCAAAAACTGGCCTCCCCCACTTTTACAGCCTTCTAGGGCGCATTCACTTCTATTGCCTTTGCGGTACACTGTTGAACCGGGAGACGCATGACAAATAACGAGAAGTAACACCAAGAGCCCCATCACTAATTTTACTCAAAATCTTGGGGACACTTCCAACCACGCCAAACTGCCACCATGTCTTCCATAAACACGTTTAAATCTATCTAGGGGAACTCCAGACCAGCCCAAAGACCTCACTCGCCCCCCAAAGCATTTCGGTCGCCCGTCAACCTGGACAGCCACACGAGGCCGAACCCTGACTTTTCATCCAGAATCTTGCTTGCCAACGGTTGTACAGTTGCAAATCTATTGCTTCCAAATACTCCAGCACTTCGACGGGTGCTTTGGGGAAGATATCTTCGCGGCGACGCCGAGGATTAGCTCACAACAAATGGTGATCACCCCAGGGAATCCGCTTTGTGAGACGGCGAATAGCCTGAGCCGAACCGGTAGCTGAGTGATAGACGTCTTGTGATTTTCATCTGCTTGAATGATTGAAATAGTCTGTCGTGTCTCGGGAGTTGGCTGGGTGATGGCCGGCTTGGCAGGACTACACCAGACACAACGCTGACACCGAATGGCGGACCTTGGCAAACATTGGATGCAATAACGGGAGTTGGATAACAAGTCTGCAGGATACATGCGCCGGTTCGTCACAGATTCATCTCGAAATTGACGGTTCGAAGCCAGTCCGTTGCGCGTGTGACTCGCGCACTGTTCCGGGTTTGAAATCGGCCGTCGGTGTATTGCCGAGAACGAACGCTCATCAGTGTTTCCCCTGACAGTCCCCCGCCCTTTTCAACTCTTAACCCCCCAATTTCGTAGCTGTTCTAGCCTTTCTGCACCGGGGAAGAGTAACTTAGATTTCGCCCTCTACAAAGCTAGAACGTGAATCAGGAACTGGAGGGTATCCAGGAACCCCTTGCTGCGCCACTTTGACCCTGCTCATGCCCCAAGTCACCAGTTCAGGTCTCATTCATAAGAATGTCGCCCGGCCATTTGGCGGGTCACGCATTCGATCGCTTCTCGACCTAGCTCGCCGCCAGCCTTTGACCTCCCCGTGCACCGAGGGGTGAACGCATGGTACCCGGCCGCTAAAAATTATAATTTGGTTCTCAACACTGAGCTGATAATGGGCACCGGGAAGGGTGTGTGACCTTGTCAATCAAAGACGCTGAACTTCTGCACAAAGAATATCCCTACCGTGGATCCGTTTCGCTATCAAGCGATGTTGCACAAATATAGGCATGGATTTTCCTCGCAATTTTCCAGAAGATCAGCAGGTGGGGAGTTTTAATGTGGCAGATCGTATTACAATCACGCGAGATGGGTACGTCGCGAATAACCTCTTATGGAAAAGCTCGTGATGCGTGAGAAGGACAAGGAGGCAGGTTCGAGATGGGAGTTATCGTCCAAAGTCAGGAGTCCGTGTGTGGCAACCTTGAATTGATGGTAGGAATATTGGAACGATTCGCCCACCAAACAGTGAGCGAAAAACAGTTCCTACCCTGACAATTCACTTTGGGTGGAGTGGGAAGACATCTTTTCTAGCGCCCATAACCCGAGTGCAGCAGCAATATGAGCATTGACCGTCTCCCCAGTCCGTTGAATGCATCTTTACGCATTTGAAAACAATTCCCTTGGCAACTTTTCTCGCCCACCCTTAATAGTGATTCGCTCTCAAAGCTTCCGGTTGGCAATGGAAGTGGCCATTTCAACATTTCAATCGCGGCGAATCGCGAGCAAAATCCTGTGCTGAGACAGAAGCCAGAACCGTGTTGTGGTAGGAGAGGAGTTGTTAATACGGATCTGGAGCAGCTTGGTAGAGGACCTTCTAGTTCTAAGTTCAAGATCGCCCAATAGGGTCATCCTCTGGGGTTCGCGAGCAAAAGAAAAAAACTGGCACCTGAAGCCTAAAACTGTTTCCTCAGGAAGAGCCGTCGTTGTTGGGAGGGAGTGGGTGGATGGGATACAAAAGTTTGAAGCCGACAGGGCCATACCTCATTGGCAATTCGTTCAATGCAAGCTGGAAACTGCTAGAAATCAATACGACGAGGCACTTGCACGAAAAAGACTCTCAATACCAGAATGATGGCACAAATCTAATTGCAGTGGTCTTAATGACTGCATCTGTTTAGGCGGGAAACACTCATAAAATCCATTGTCCCAAAAAATCCAGGGCCAGAACGACCAGATGAAGCCACCACCGAATGGCTCAGGCTTAGTGCGATAACGGATCCGGGTTGGAGCTTTCTGACGGGAAATAACCGAAGCAGATGTAGACCTGGAAGTAGCCCAGGAACTGCTGCAGCTACACAGTTACTCCCGGCTCCACCTGGTTGCGGTGGTTGCAGACGAAGGTCTATAAATCGTAGACTGAAAGCCCGAAAGGCGAATTCGAGAATTCGAATATACACCGCTTCCATGTGGCACTGTCAGCGAGCAGCCATCTGGTGTGATGGGAGCAGAACTCCCCGTGTCTTGGACACGGACTCAGCTCACCCGGGACGGGAGGCCGCCTCGAGCATAGACGGCAGCGCCGGCGATCCCTGACCCATACTTATGTAATTGCCCATTCATTGGTTCCTTTCACATACACACAGATGTTCGGGAACACGCGTCCTTCCACGGCGGGCCGGACGTAGCCGATGGATTCGCGTTGATGATTGCTTTTTTGGGGAATGGCACTTCCGCACCCACGCCCCTGAGGCAGGGGATTCACCTGCCAGGGAATATGTTTTTGATCTAGGCAACAATTGACCATGAACATGCAACCACAGACACTCTTCGGACTGTGGGAGACTCAATGTGTCCCAAGTTGTTTACCTATTTTTGTGGTTCAGTCGGGATGGCGTGTGTAAACACATGTTTCGAGGTTGCTTTCCAACACCTATTAGTATAAGTCTGGGAGGGCGTCACCAACTCAATGTCTGCTCTGAGCTCCGAGCCCCATCCAGTCGTATGGCTGTCCTTAAATACTTGTTTGCGTGGCTTAGAGAATTTTTTCATCTACACTGAGCACCAATTAGTTGAGGACTTGGTGCCACCTTGTTAAGGTAGCGTCGAATACCCGTCTGTTTGTTACGTTCAGTGACAATCTCCGAGGCTACAGCGCATCTAAGAGATGATACTGTTGTTTCCAGCCACGCCAGGGGTGAAAAGCATACAAACCAGCCGATGCCGCTGCGCATATCTTCGATCTCCGCTGGGCCTGGATCCCCCTCAAGCTGGGTGTGACCCAAGGGGATGCTACATACCAGTGTATTCAATTTGTTCTCTGGGCCTTGTGCGGGTCTGGAGTTCGCGAATCATGGTTTCCAAGATGAAACAGCAATCGGGTGGGAGGTCGCAAAAGTCAAGACTTACGCCGTCCATCGCAAGCTCGCAAGTAATGGCTTTCGCGAGAGTCGTCGTCGCAACCCGCAATCGTTATCCCCTTAAACCGTAGGACCTACAGCTTGGAGGACGGTCCCCAAGAGCGAGTGGCCTCCAGGCGATTCCTCTCGACTGCGAGCTCTTGAACATTCGGGACCGAGAAGTCGAATACTCCATTCATGACCAGGCGCCAAGTAATTCGCTTGGGGGTGCCGCAAAATCGCCTTCCCAAGTTTACGTGACAGCCTCAACGCTCAGAACTTGAATATACACCGTAGTGGGGCTGTTCCGAGCGGCAATGGCAGTTACGGGCAGTCCGGCTTGTCGAATCCTATCGGTCGCGCTACGTTGATCGGGCGCCAAAGGTTACTAGTCTCAAGAAACACCCGGGGCCAGAGCCGAGAGATGCGGCTGATGGTACGCAGCGATTTTCACTCATTGGGTATGTCCACTCTATCCCTGAAACGGAGACGAAGAATCGAAAACCCACAGAGAGGGTAACGGATGCCTGCGAAAGAATTTCCAACCGGTTTCTTAGCCTCTCTGTGCTGGTTGAACCGGCGATCGAGAGGCGATGCTGGTGGCACGCTTAGGGATCGGGAGCGCAAGGGGTTCTACGACCTCGTGGAGGCGAAGTGAGCAGCAGTAACGGTAGCCCCGAGGTCACCGAGGAAAGGATCCATCCTTTGAGCCAAAGGCGCAGGGGGCAATGAGAGGCTGGTCACCTGCCTGGAGGCAATGTGGCCTAATAAAAGCCTCAGTGGTTCCGAAATTAGATGTTGAATTCAAGTGGCAATGCCCTTCACCATCGTTAAATAATCGTACACGAAGGAGGGGGAACCGGGTTCAGGGTCGGGGTTCATGATGTTGAGGTGAGGTCTCTCGCAAAGCTGGGAAGACTTTAAAGCACTTCCCGGAAGGAAGAAAACTCTCACTCCTGCCCTTAGGCAACACCGGCGTTCTCCAACCAATGCTGGCACCCCTTGGTCTAGGCACCTAACAATCCCTGTAATCGTTCTTCAACGAACGCCCGCTATGCTGCATTGAAATCCAGTAGGTAGGGTGTGGAATCGTCAAAGGGAATGACCTCGTCAATTTGCTGGCGAAAGGAGGCTCACCTGCCCTTTCGACGCTCAGTACCGGCTTCCATGCGCAACATGAACAAACGTTAACACAGGAACGGACGAGTTAGATACTGATCCGAGTTGATTCGCGCTGAATGCTTGGAGGCGAGAGAATACATCCTTCAGGGGTGTGCACTCTATGAAAGGGAGGACGATCAGCGGAGGTCCTGGAAGTGAGTGGACTATATAAGAAGGGAAGCGGTTGCAAGAAACAATATCCATTTAGAGTGGCGGAACTCCTGTACATTTCCGATGATCCGTAGGTGGAGACCGGCTTTAGAGTATGATTTGGGATCCACTTGGATGATTATGCTTAATTCGGGTTAGATCGATGCTCTCGAGCTAGGGAGTCCGGTATGCAGAAGCGAATCTCGAGTTGACCGCTCGGTTTCGCCACATTCACCCAGACTGGAGCATTTGCTCACACCATCCCAGCCCACGATGGTTCCCTCTCTCCCGCGTTTCCCTCCACCCGGTAACTGTCCTGTCATGTCATCGTTAATTGCTATTGCTGCTTCCGAAGATCTTGTATTTTCTACATCGCGCAATGTCCCATGCACAGAAATTGACGGACTTCACTGCGCCGTAGATACCGTCCGATTAACCTTGAAACCCCGAGAGGGACCGATTTTTCAATTTAATTGGACATCGATCAAATTAATAATTCCATTGATAACATACTTAGCGCTTGCTCACGCACAAGGCAACCGTCAACGAGATGTTACTAGTCAAGATATGAACTGGGGGGTGTGTGCCCTCCAGAGTGTAGAGTTGTCTAATCACAGATTCTCGCTTATCTAATGCCTCTATCAAGTGGCGCAACGCTGCTTCGTCGTCCCAATTAAAATCATCATCCTTCTTCCGTCCACCACCTTCCCACAGCCTTTTCCCTCTGCATTACCAGAAAATATGGCCAATATCATCGCCAAAGCCACTGAGGTAGCTCACTCAGCGGCTGTCAGCCTTGCAACTGTAAGCCAGATTAAGATTGGTCAGGAGTTACCTCCTGTTCCTCTCAAGGAGAATGAACCGAACTCTTCGGTTTCGATCCATAACCTTCCCGGAAGGATCATCTTGGTGAGTGCGAACACGTCGTCTCGCAATGCATTTCTCTCCTCATTGTTTTCCTATCCCCTATTCCGATGACCGTAGGTCGGTGTACCTGGTGCTTTCACTCCTACCTGCAGCTCTCAGGCACCTGGATACATCGAGAATTATGAAAAGGTGTGGTGAAGTTCGTTCTTGCACCCATGGCATGATTTCGTTCACACTCGGCCGTTAGTTCACCGCTAAAGGTGCGTCTAACTGTTTCCCCTTCCCCGTGCTTCTTGAGGTGCAATCGGCTATCTGCAAGGTATCCAGGGCATCTACGTGATCAGTGTTAACGATGCGTTTGTTACGAAAGCTTGGAAAGCCAAGGTTTGTTTCCCATTTCTACACCGGCCACAACAATTTGCTACGTCGCTAATGCACTCGCAACAACAGCTTTCTGGAGATAAAGAAACTTCAGTCCGCTTCCTCGCTGATGACGAGGCATCCTTTTCAGGTGGCCTTGGGCTCACCTTCGATGGTAAGTTTCTCAATGTTTCAGTTCGAAAGCTTATATATTGACGAACTATTAGCTACTGCTGGACTGGGAGGCATTCGTGCGCAGCGATTCGTCCTCGTCGTCAATGACGGAAAGGTCGAGAACATCTTCGTAGAGCCCGATGCGAGCAAAACGACCATCACCGCTGCAGAAGAAGTCCTCGCTAAGCTCTGAGCGTTCGTACGGATTTGAATTGATTCCCTGAAAATGAACGAGATCGTGCTGCCTTACAAAACATCTTGTTGCAAATTGTATTCCTAAATGTGTATCAACCATGAAACTTGCCAGCATCTATGGTATAATGGCATCTCCGTCGTGGAGCTTGATATTGAGCTCAGCACGCATGAGTGGATTGGCGATTGACGGTGCTAATGACGCGCTGAACCGGCCCACGAAACGATAGTGTCCAATTCCGCCTCAGGTGCAAGGACGAGACCACTGGTTCAAAGTGATGCGGGACTTGGATCGCAACCACGGAGCGCATCGGCAGAAAAACTACGGAATTAATGAATCTAGTAGCCGTAAGATGTATGTTATGTATAAGCGTGACGGACGCGGAACGTTGGAACGCAGTGTCGATGAAGCGACTGAGGGAAGGTCAAACGAAGCAAGTCTTCGGGCCTTCGATGGATTGGCACCTCTGACTCCTAAGAGACTGATCGAGGATGCTGTCACTAGCCGAAACCTCGGGTGTTGCATTCAGACATGTATCGGTGTTCCAAACGTTTTCCTACCAAAGCTTCCAATTCTCGACACACATCCAGGTTTGCCGATCAACAAGCTCCGAAATAGCCGACCCGGTTCAAGTTTTGTTCAAATTTCCCGTATGCCTAATAAATATTCGAATTCATCACCCCAGCCTTCAACCAGAGGACACGCTCACCATGCCAGTACGTCCAAATTCTGGACATGATGAAAGATACAAATTTGCAGAGCTATGTCCTTGATCCGTGAGAGTGTTTGGCACCGGCGAACCAGAAGAACATATTGTCTGCCGGGGTCCTACAATGCTAACGATTCATTATGTCGAACACGCAATGTCGTGTGACCGACCCGGTCAGGTCTGCAGCCATCTGCAGCCATCTGCAGCCATTCATTAACCATCGGTGATTCGACATTTGGCTTAGACCCCGAATGGAAAATGTTCACGCGTCGTGACCGATAAGTCCGCTCTCTCAGCCAGTTAATGCCTGGAGCCGGCGACGAGGCCCAGTACGGAATGGGTTAGAAAACCGATCTGTACCGATCACTCATGCTGCGAAATGACACAGATCAGGGGACAGAGATGGGTATTTGACCTTGGTCAAAAGCACGCCAGTGCCACGACCATTTCAAGCCTCTAGATTGTTCAAGTGGAGGGAACAGAGGAACTTGACGCGTGGTGATGGTTACTTTGTATTAGGAGCGCTCGAATCCAGGAGGTCTCGGATCATGGCGGAATCCAAGTACGCCCTGCAATCGGACTTTAGCCAAGATCTCGCTGAACGAGAACAAACGCTTTACCGTACGGTGGTTATCCTCCCTGACTCATTAAATGTGACAAACCACGCAAATCTGATGGTGCCCGGCTTCAGGAGAGCGCAATTCCATCACAAAGCGCGCAGTGTTACCTATTGTCATATTTGGCCCCATTCTTTCCAACGGGAACACCTCCTTGCTTATCTCTTGCCCTGAGACACTAACAAATAAGCTTAGTGCCCTAAAACTCGACCCAACGACTGACCGCATCTCAACAGCTGCTCGATTACCTGCAACCATTGGTTCTTGCGCCATCACCAGGCGTATCGGCTCCTACGCTAGGGATTATTACAAGCTCCGACAAACGGACAATAAGATTCCCGTACGTGGAAAGCACTCGTGATAACATCAAAGGTGGCTTTGAGGAATGCTAGTTATTGATAGCGTCTGAGCAGTAACATTGATATCACGGATAAAGAGGCCAATGAACCATTTTTGCTAGTGAAACGCCCCGATAACGGGTGAGTCTTGAGGTCAGGGTCGGGATTAGTTACCGTCCAATCCACGTCCTCCTCAACGTGGTTGAAAAACGCAGTGAAGTCTCCTGTTCCCAGGTTGGAAAAGATGTCCTTGACTTGCTTGACAGAGATACTCATGGTGGCGTGGGCTGGGGAACCCGTCTTAACGTGAAGGGTATGGGGGAATGAGGGTCTTCTTATGACATTAATAAATCGCTGGGCGCTCAAAACTTCCCACGCTCCAGTTACTGTAGTGACCGTTGTGTGGACCAATCAAGATGTCACTCTGAAGACGATTGTTGTCCATTTCTGGAGTTGGTCGTCCGTCATTCACTTCCATTTCAACCCAGGTTAGATTGCCTTTACTCGCTTCACATCAGTGACATCCATTTACTGGATGGCCTCAGTTTCCTCCTGAACGTCCTCTTCGCCAACTGTCACCTCTCATTCTCTTCTTCGGTCATTGGCTTCTAGGGCACCACTAAGCGTTCGCTCGCCTGTGTAAGCACACTCGCATGTCATTGGGAACTGTATCGCCAACGATTTCGACGGCACACGAACTGCCCATTATTGATCGGTTCAGTGGACGAATGTTTTACTGCTCCATTCTCCGCCACTCTAGACATCTGTCTCATCTCACCCACCTCCAGAAATGAACAAAATCGTCATCAGTGACATCTTGATTGGTGCGTCCACTTTCTCTTCTGGCTTCCCCACCGCTAGCACGGCGCTAGCCCCCAAGCCAGGTTCGGATACTGCAGATGTAATCGCTGTGAAGTGACTTTTTCGTTCCCTGGGTCACTTCTGTCCCTCCTTCTGTCGGCGATCTACTCTTTGCACGAGGATCCTTCATCCCTTGCATTTGTCTGTGAAGGGCCCATCGCTCCTTCCACCCTGTCTACCTGTACTGCCCAGCTCAACAGTCCCGGGAAGGACATGCATCCGGTTACAAACTATCTGACTAATAAATAATCGTGGTCGAACTCTATATTCCCAGCACATATCTGGAGAGTGTCATTTCCTCGACTACAGCGCGTTTTTAGATGGGGTCTCACTCTGAGTCATTTGGAAATCAGGGCTGGAATATTCCTTCACCCTCTCCTTCGCACCTATTGCTTATTACATCTCCCGAGATGCGAATATTTGACATATTTCTTAGTTTGAACTAAGACAGTGTCTTTCAAAACGACTCCAGATTTTAATTTGTGTATGCTGCCAACCAGCCGACAAGCGTAACCGAAAACTAAATGGGTAGTACACTTCAGCGTATGCGGGTATTACAACGTGGTACCGTACACAAATTCAAACCAGAGAAAAACGCTGGCCCCACTTATGCAAGTGGCTTTTCAATCCACTGCCTTTGTCCGTCAACCCCGAGTGGTCTAAATATTCATTAGGGTGGGAATGCAAGCCTGATCATCTGCGGCCATAGGACTCGGAAAGCACCGCATCCCGTCTGATCTGCGAAGTTAAGTCGGGTACTGCTTAGCTAGTACCATGATAGGGGACTACATGGGAATCCTGAGTGCTGCGGTTTCTATTTTCAGGTTTTTCCTGGGTTCTCAAACTAATGGTATAAAGAGCGCGGGCACGCTCCGGCGACCGGGCACTGTTTGGCACACACTCTCATTGGATAATGACGCTTACTTCACCTGTTTGGGTTGGGCTGGGCTGGCCCATTACCTTGCACGCACATGTCATGTCCTGATCCATCTCCTGTAGAAGGAACGAAGTGGTTTGGTTGCGATCGCTGGTGTAACTTCGTCCATGCGGCCGGATTCGTCCACTGGTCATGCAGGTTTACCTCATATCGTCATGTACAACACCCAAACCATGACCTTCCTTTGAACAGTTTGGACAGTTTTAATTCGAGGTGGGTGCAAATGTGTCATACTAGACCATTATCTCACACTGACCTCGGATATCGACTTTAGACATCAAACCCTGTGCCGTTGTACTAATCGATACCCTTCCCGCTGTGCTGACAAGCACACTTTTCGAACACCGTTTTGCAAAGCCACGAGCCCCTGCCCCAGAAAAGAACAATAATGACGTTTTCCCTGTTCAACCAAAGGTTTCTCGTTGGTCCGCAATATTTGGCCTCTCGCAGGTGCAACTTCAGCTGGATTTGGGCAGAGGACATAGGTCCACTATGTCATGTCATTATCCTCTCTAGCTCAGGCCCTCGCTCAAGTCCTCCTCTAATGCACATGCGAGAAAGACGTGTGCTGATGCGTACGTGGCAAGCCGTCCATTGCTAGCGTTGTGCACTGGCTACTATTACCACGAGTTTAGTGTTCCTCTGTCCGTACCATCAAATACGTGACCTAAAACTATCCTATCACGTAAGAGCTCAGCAAACAGAGGTTTCCCCCGCCTCGTATATTCCAAAGCGCCAGATGGCACTCTTAGCCAACTATACGCTTTATGCTTTACTGCCAGTGCGTGATTGATAGCCAACGGAGCATTCTTTAGGAGGAGTTCTCAGTTCCGGGAGGAATAAGACACTCTCAGCCATATCATTAGCTGCTTAGAGCCAGCGTATGCGGCTTGTCGGTTCTCCTTTCTGGCTGAGTCTTTCCGATTCTGCTGTGCTTGCTATCGTACCGCGGACTCTACGGGCCCAGCTAGCATTCCATAGCACGAGCCGTGTTTCCTCGATCCTGCTGCTTGTGTTCGTCGAAAGTTGGGGCGAAACTTCGAGTGCAAAACTTACGGTGTACTTTTCAGAGTTTCAATTCGTATCTCGTATCTGTCGGCTCGTCGGCGCCACCGTGAACTTAATCCAAGACACTGTTGCTGCACGGGGAGGCTAATCGATGAGCTAGCCTACTGGAAGTTGGTGCCACTGGTTTCCTATACAATATAGTCACGCAAGTAATATTTCGCTTTGAGTCTCATATGGAGAGCCGAAATAATCTTGCCCCGGAGCCGTTGCGGCGCTCCTCGCTCGGGTGGTTCTCTTAGTGGGTTAACACGAAACTCGAAGTGATAGTGCATAGCTGCTGTTGGGGCTGTCCGCATACTCTCTCTGCTCTTGGAGGCGGTGTCGAAGCTTTTTGGGAAAAGATTTTGTAAAGTTTGTAATGATCCTAATGGATATTGAGGGTGCTCTGAATTCCGTTGCTATCCAATAACATTTTCTGCTTTGGTAGTAGGAATATTTAGTATAACTGTTTTGGTTCATTTTTGCTAGGTACATGCATTCCAGGCGGGTCAACACGGGATTCATTAGCTCGACTTGGATGGAAAGCGAATTTTAATTGCGCATTTAACAGTGTTGGACTGGTTGTGGTCTGAAGTCTCTTGGGATTCCGATCACTACATAGGACCACCGCACTGGTCTGTTGGTCAGACGAATAGACGAATAAATTCGATCAGAAAGAGCAGCGACCAGGTTGGTGTCGCCCGATGAATTTGCCTCCGGATCGAGGGCAGACTGTTCAAAAATCGTCCGATCGACTCACCTTGTTCTTTCGCTCTTGTTTTTGCGAAGCCAGAATGTCCAAATTTGAGGCAACAGTATCAGCACCTGTGAACATCGCGTGTATTAAGTAAGTTTTAATGCCAAACATCGACGTTAACGCGACATCGTGTTTCCTCAAGACGCGGTCATGCTCATGGATAGCTGCGCGCGATACTTCCCCTGATAGATACTGGGGGAAACGGGACACAAAGCTTATATTGCCCACTAATTCTTCATTATCCGTCACTCTCGAGCAGGATCAACTGAGGTCAAAAACGACATCAAGGGTGGACGCTTCATTCGTGAAAGATCAGTTGTGGTTAAATGGGAAGGAGGAGGAGATTAAAGCAGGAGGCAGAACGGCGACATGTATCACTGAAATGAAGGCTCTTCGGAGGAAAGTTGAGGAGGCTAATCCGGATGAACCCAAAGTATGCATTTCGGAGCATCACCGCGGGAACCACATCTCACTCTTTCGTTTCTCTAGATTTCAGACTTGCACATTCACATCTCGTCCTATAACAACTTTCCCACTGCTGCTGGGTTAGCGTCTTCTGCCTCGGGTTTCGCAGCACTGGTTTCCTCTCTCGCTGCATTGTACAAACTTCCCTCGACGCCAAGTGAACTCTCGCTCATCGCACGTCAAGGGTCAGGATCAGCATGCCGTTCCCTCTTCGGGGGTTCGTAGCCTGGAATATGGGTTCCAAGGCAGACGGGTCCGATTCATTTGCAGAGGAGGTTGCGCCTCAATCTCACTGGCCGGAGATGCACGCACTCATTTGCATTGTCTCTGATGATAAGAAGGGGACCTCTTCTACTGCGGGCATGCAACGGACAGTGGAAACTTCGGAATTGCTCAAGCATCGCATTGAGCACGTTGTCCCTGCCCGAATGAACGCTATCATTGAGGCGATTAAGCGCCGGGATTTCGATACCTTTGCGCAAGTGACAATGCAGGATTCAAATCAATTTCACGCTGTTGCGCTCGATACGGACCCTCCTATCTTCTACATGAATGATGTGAGTAGGGCAATCGTCGCGATTGTTGTTGAATTAAATCGAGCGAGTGTCGCCCGGGGTGAAGGGCTAGTGGCGGCATACACTTACGATGCCGGTCCGAACGCGGTCATTTATACGTTGGATCGGAACGCAAAGACGATTATCGACTTGTTAGCTTCTTACTTCCCAAGTGCCATTGGTAATTTCTCCGATCCTTTTGGGTTGTTTGGAGGGAATGGGCAGGAACGTGGTTCCCTGAGATTGCCGGAAGGTTTTAATCCTGCCGTAGCTAAGGTATATGAAAGCGGGGGTGTCAAGGGGTTCATTCACACGCGGGTTGGGGGTGGACCAAGGGTATTGGACGAGGGGGAGTCTCTTCTGAGAAGTAATGGTTGGCCGCTGGGGTAGAAATGGAGGACTGATGTAACTTTTGGGCCGTTGTCTTGGGGAAGAACGATATGAGCTATATGGGTACACATCTGCCTGCTGTACTGTTACACTACTCGCACAACTGCTGGCTGTCTGATCTCAAAATCATGGCAAATTAACTGATTATTTTTCGATTTGATGGGAAGCGAAAGCGTTGGGGTGATACTGGGAATTTTGCTCAATATAAAGGACACTTCCCCGGATATCTCCTTCCCCACACAAGCAACCCTCCGTCCTTCGATTTCCACAACGACTCTATCGCTCGTCGCGGTGCATCTTGTAGTGCATACCGACGGTTCTGCCTCATTGCCGCGTGGTGATCGGTTTTGTTTCGGCTCATACTTGTACTTGCCGGATAATCTTGCTGCAAATAACTCGATTTCCTTCCGGCTTCCCTCTGCAACGGGGCTGTTTCTTGCGTTATTTCATACAGCAGCTTCCGTGATACGAATTACGGCCTGCACAGCAACCTTCGGCGACGCTGTTGTCGTGCTCCATCCTGTTACAAGCTACTTCCACGCTCCTTCTGCTCAGTCACCATCCGCACTTTCCAACTTGTCTCATTCTCCCTTAGTAAGGGCATGCACTTTACTCATCCAGCATGACGCTTATATTTTTGTCGTAGGCTTTCAAGACGGCGTCTCTCAACTCCCAAATGAACTCTCTGAGATACATATCGCGACAGTTCGATGTCTTTGCTGTCCAATCCAACTCATCACCGGCTACTCCATCCACGTCCTCTGAACTCTCTGGTCATCATGGCGTGGATGATGACTCGCGGCCCTCGCGGCCTATCGGGGTGAGGAGGTCTTCATTTCCCACCATCTCACGGAAACGATCATCAGGGCGACTTCGTAAGAAGAGTCTTGGTTCTAATAGTGCTCCTTCAACTCCCATTCCAACCTTCCCGATGCCTAGAGCATCACCTAGTCCAAGGAGTAGACGACGACGACGAATGCTCCTTAGATCTTCGCTATCAACGATATGGCAATTGCTTTGCACGACCTGGCTTTGGCTGAGTCGGTCAAGTACTCATCTGAAGGAATCCGTTAAAGGAAACCAAGAGAAAGTCCTAAATGTCTTTATATCTGCGAAGCTCTCTTCACCAGTAGAAGCACTGCAGGATGATCAATCGGATGTTACGCTCGTTGACTCTGACTCGGAGGAAGATGCGCCGCGGCATCCGCATCCATCATTGGCTATCAACAAGTACGACGACGCTGCGCTTCACAGCAATATTTCGCCGCAAAGGCGAAAGCAAATGCAGCCGCCGGAGCCCCAACAACCGGTACAACCTCCACATGTTACTCCTTCATCCCCTGATGCTATCGCACCTTGGACATCTCGTGAAAACCCTTTCATATCCCATCCGACATTGCCACCCCCGCGAAATGAACGTGTACAGACATCGGCACCTGTGCCGATACCATCGCCGTTCGCCCGGGATTCGGGACATCGCCATGCTCAATCAACTTTGACTCCATTTCCGGGTAAAGAACGGATGCCCGTGCTGGACGGTAATGAGAATGATAACGACGAGGAGGAATATATCAATGATTCCCTCATCATTCGTCCTTCTGGATCATCACCACCCGTCTCTCCATCTCCTGATACTGTACACATTGATATGCCTGCCCGACATCACGTCGCTGGGCCATCTGCAAGTGAAGTTGTTCATATCGTGCAATCGCCAATGTCTTTGTCACCTTCGGAACCACCGCCTCCCCCCTTATCCTCAGCGAAACTTCTTCCTAATAGGTTAGGCAATTCGTATCTTACTGCCCCCTCTTCTCGCTTAACATCACGCTCACGAACATCACCTGCTCGCACGCCCTCACCGCGCGCCTCAACCTTTCCAGTTCGAATGCCTAAGACGCTCGTACTTGATCTAGACGAGACACTCATTCATTCGACGTCTTCCCGATCACCTTTACCCTCTCCGTCCTTGTCTTCAAGTAAGAGTGGGTTATTTGACTTGGGAGGATTGTTCATCGGAGGTGGATTTGGTGGGACTGGGATATTGAGCACAATACTCGGGGAGGGCTGTTAAGTGGGACAACTGGGGGTTTGTTAAGTGGTGGGGGCTCAAGGAGTAGACAAGGACATATGATCGAGGTTGTATTGAACGGGAGAAGTACGTTGTACACGGTTTATAAGAGGCCCTTTGTGGATTATTTTCTGAAGAAGGTTGGTGCGCATCACTGCTTTCGTTTGGGTTGCGGAGAATTGTTTTTGTGTTGTTGACGACTGTGTGTCCTGGTGTGGAATTCAGGTCTCGGCATGGTATACTGTTGTCGTTTACACAGCGTCAATGCAGGAATATGCGGATCCTGTTATTGACTGGCTTGATGGGGGACGCGGTATCCTCAGTAGACGATTTTTCCGCGAGGTGCGTGGTGAATCCAGTCCTTCGTCCTGACTAAAATTCATGGACTCCTTTGTTTGCATAACCATAGTCCTGTACACAACTCAATAATGGGACATACACGAAAAACTTATCTCTTGTTGATTCGGATCTTAGTAGAGTATGTATCATAGATAACTCACCAATTAGTTATAGTAACGACCCAGGTACGTTCCGCTTTCAATAACCTCGCTCGCAACTCTGCTGATTGCGCGCCATTGCTTCTCTCCACTTCCCTTTCCTTGGCGTCTTTTTTGTGGAACAGCCAATGGAATTCCAATTGAAGGGTGGTATTCGGATCCTCATGACGAAGCCCTACTTGACCTCCTTCCGATACTGGATTCACTCCGCTTCACGAAGGACGTTCGACGCGTTCTCGGGCTGAAAGCATTTTGAATACAATACCCGTTCAATTCCATCCAATTGACGCGCTCTTTTCGTTGAAAACACTTTATTCGGCATCGCCATCTCGCTTCACCTCGTTCCTCACATCAACGCATCACTGCACCCATCTCGCTTCACCATACAGCAACGATTACTTGCTCTGCTTCACATCATACAGACTAAATACTTCGTACCACTATCACCTTTGGTTCCGTTTCTTACTGTCGTGTTGCTGCACGACGAACTTCATTTTTTTTTGCCCTTTCCGGTAGGAATCGATCGAGAAATTGAGATGACTCGGATCGTCGATCATTCTTATCAAACGTTCGTCACGACCTCTCACATTTTATTTTTTCAAACGTGGCAAATACTTATGGGTAATACATTCGCAATGACATCCTTGGTCGAACGAGTAAAGAGTCGTACCTTCCCCCTTTTTTGGTACTATCGCTGCTTTCTGTCACATTCCCCCCCCCACGTTTTTCACTAACATTAAATTATCTCTTACAACAGTTTATTGTATTCCACTGCAACACATACAAGTACCTATCCTAGCTAGTGCCATTGTAAATAAATTCTGGGCCAGAAGATGCCATGTTCGTGATTAGTATGGTATGACTCATGAGGGCAACAATGTGTAGTGCAGCAGATAAAGCGGCGCTTTCTGAAATGCTGTGGGATGGAATGAGCGTATTGGTGAGAACTGATTCGATGTTCTATGTGTCTACGGTGTCTACGAGGCCAGTAAGCGTCGAATAATGCTTGGGTCGTGAGGAATTCCAGCTTTCTCAAGGTAATCGTCGTTCCTAGATCAGTGCCAATTTGTGTGAATAGGGCTGCTGATATAGGCTTGAGTCAAATAAACGCACCAGAACTAAAATTGGCGCCGAAGTCAGGGCAAAGCCACCAACTCATGATCGGAAATGAGATCAGGAAAAAAAAAACCCTTACCTTCGAGTAATGTCGAGACCCAGAGTCGCACAAGATGGTGACGATGGTAGAACCTTTATCCATAGTTTTTGCGAGACGGACACAAGCGACGAGGTTGCATGCACTGCTTGAACCAAGGAATAGCCCGTCGTGTCCAACGAGGTAGCGTGACATTGCGACCGCTTCGGTGTCTGTGACCCTACATGTCGAATCGGAAAATAATAATAATCAAGGGAATGAATGTTTTGGATGTGTTGAGGGGGAAGATGGGAAAGTAGCGCACCGATATGCATCATCGATGTTTGGGAGGGCGAGCGAGAAGTTGTTCGTGAGGCGATTGATCCCTCTAATAGTCCAGAGATTGAAAGATTCATGACTCCCGATCATTGTCTCTCTGCTTACTTACATCCCCTCAACGACTGTATCAACCTACAAGAGCAGTGAAGGAATTATCAAACTGGTTGGGGATGATTGAAAAAAATATATATATACCTGATGTCGTCTCTTCGTTCCTTCCTTTTCCTTTTTATCGAATAGAACACCATACTTGACTTTATTGTACAGTCCTGAGCCTTCTGGGTCGGCTAAAAACCACCTTAATGTCAGGGTTCATGCTCTTCAAATACGCCCCAACGCCGGCAATAGTCCCCCCAGTCCCTGGAATTGAAAAAAACATCAATATGTATACTGAGAGAAAAGCCATCGACCGACTCACCAGCCCCCGAGACAAAAGCATCCACTCCACCATTCGTCTGACGCCATATTTCAGGTCCCGTCCCTTCAAAGTGTGCATCGTGGTTTGCTTTGTTCTCGAATTGATCAGCGAAGAAACCGCGAGGAGCGTTCCTGTGCGTGGGGTCGTCGGATGAAGTGGCAGAATCCATCCTCGTAATCTCAACATCAGTCGAGTGAACTAAGGGAACCTCGCCGAATTCGAGTGCCATTTCCCTCGCTAGATTCTAAGTTCATAGCTGAGATGCATGAATATGATTTTCTGTGAGAAGTTACATACGACGAACTGGGGCCAAATTATTCAGATCAAGAAAATTTGGAGGTTGAGATTGGGTGAACACACCTGCTTCTTATCTACTATGCTAGCCGGTCGAACCTTGACTACTCGTGCTCCCAAAGCCAGAAGGGCCTTGTGTTTCTCGTCCGCGACGTCATCTGGCATGATGATAGCTGGAAGCGGGCCAGTCGTTGGAGGACGTATTATTATTAGTGAGAGTGCTTACTAGTATTGTAGCCCCTGGAATTCATTCACATCAGCTCAAGGTGAATTGAAACATGATGATCGTGGAACATCACCTTGCTTTGGCCATCGTAGCGATAGAAATCCCCGTCGATCCAACTGTCCTTCGAAAATGGTGGAGCCTTGAAATGGAATAAGGTGCCCTTCTCGTTCGGCATTATCGATGACTGGGGTTTAGGTGCATGAGGAAGAAAATGAGGCATTGAGAATCGACAAGGCTCACTTTTTAATGCTACTCTATCTTTGACGCTGCCACCAGGATTTAACCACTTGTGAGTTACAGTTACCGTCATCCGCATGTTATAGGCCATATCTGATAAAACCTACTTCAGCTTTCCCCTTGAGCAGGAAAACTCAGCGCACAGAAACGTAACGAGATCGGATGGGACACACAAGTATTTCGATCCCAAGAGCATCACTCAGAGAGTTAATGCGCACCAGTGGAGTGTTCCCTATTCAGCTGGTTTCAGGGGGGTGCCAATGAGAGGGAAAGAAAAGAAATACCTACCTACGAGCCCAGATATGCCTTTGGCTTGAATCTCATCCTCATGCACCTCGATAGGACCTGGGGCGGGCTCTGCCTGCAGGCCATCATCAGCCGCAGGCGTTCCTCCCGCGGATAGGAGGTTCATCAGTGCTGACGAAGACCATGCTAAAGACACCCCGAGCACCACCCCACCAAGGAGCCCGAGGGGTGTTTTGTCGCTGATGGACCAGATAAAAGGTTCACGCCAATGCATGTTGTTGTTGAGCACCAAGGGCAGGGGTCGGGATAAATACACGAAAATAAAGCGAAAAATAAAGAGATAAGTCCGATTTGGGTATGCATGTCCGTTGTGTCAAGTAATGCCCAATATTGCTCGTCGCGTATGGGTTGACGTCACACGCAAATGCATTATCGGCGCTTAGATCATATTC
>NW_024067268.1:0-69466 GCF_015039405.1 Cantharellus anzutake
AGGAACGTTTCAACATGGTATCGACGCAAACAAACAACGACATCGAACAACGGTCCGCTTCATTTCAGCTGAGGTCTGGTGCGCGCTAACGTGGTGTGAACAGTTTCAACAATGCAACAAACAAGGACAAGGATGAGAGTCGGCAGGACTCACCGAAGTCCGCTTCTGTCTGGCCGTGCTGGTGCTGATGTGGTGGTGGGTTGGAACCTTTCAACATGTTATCAACATAAACAAACAACAACAACAACAACGAATCCCCCCGACACATTCCGTTGTTACGTAGCACTCGGCGGGGACCCTCGAACGAGAGGGAGAGGACAGAGCTGAACATGTAACCGCGCGGCGGTATAAGATAATAACAACGTATCAGACAAAAGTAATCAAGAAATAAGATGATGATAACGCTACAAGTGAAACGTAGCGAGCGGAAGCGGCGAAACAGACAGCGAGACATATGGCGCACGCTGCACGCTGCACGCTGCACGCTGCTACGCATGAAACGCCGTAGCGTTACGTGGAGGTAAGACATGGGAAAAAGGAATATCTGTGGAAGATGTGAACATAGATCGATGTGCGTACCGGCGCGGCGTCATGACCTGTGCATCATCCAACACATTCTCCAACCTTATGTGAGCTCAGAACCAAGGTCAACAGGACTCAGCGAGCAGCAGTTCGCTTTGTCTCAGTCGACGTCTGGCGCGTGCGGGTGCTGACGTGGTGGTTGCAACTTAAACTGCACGCTTCAACATGGCATCGATGTAAACAAACAATGACACACCAATCAACCAATAGTGCAGTTCTCACATAATTATTTGGGTCGCATCTTTGCACATCCATTATTGGTCGACTCCTTACTAGGTCGATTTACTTCGCCGAGGTGTACACACACATTCCAAGAAACAAAACATGCATCTATGCCCAAGAATACATACATGAGTGCAAGCCAAAGTAATAGGATAAATAAGAACCAAAAAAAATGGAAGGTCTAAGAATGACGACCATTTATTGCAGCGATTTCCTCATCGATCTCACGAAGCCTCAACCGGGGCCTGCTCGAGATTGAGAAGGAGACGTTGAGTCAATTCCCGAATATCTTCATTCAGCGATTGCAGTGATCTTTTCATTTCCAACAACAGTCCAAGACGCTCACGATCGGTGCAGGCGGCGTGATAATCGCACAGAGACACACCGGCGGGTTGTAACGGAAGCCCTGATTGCCTAATTGAACGGGAAGATCGGGGAATGTTGAGGTAGAAATCCAGGTTGTCCAGAGCCTTGGGCGTTGGCGGATGATGCAACAGCATTACGAATTTCTGACAGCGCTACTCGATCACGGCTGTATTAAGAACCAGAATCAGTGAAATACGGTATGAAACGAAATGAGAGATGAACTGGCGCACCATGCCTGCTGAATGCTCCGTCCAAGCAAACCCAAAAGATCTTCCTCGTCCATCTTGGCGAAAACATCTGGCCCAAAATGAGGAAACCGCTCCGGAATACAGCAGCCCACTCCTATGTACTCACAAACCCCATTACATTGTGGTCCTCTTCCAGCACAACGATAGATAACATCGCTGTGGTTACGGTCCCTGAATCCCACACCTAAGTTTCAACACGGTGAGTACCAGCCGGGCCATGCTTGTACAAAATCGCTTGAACTTACGTTGATTGCCACACTGGCATGGAGGCACCATATTTCCACCTCCGGGGTGAGCCTCAGAAGGGCCGGACATCGTTGCAAACACACAGTTGTTCGTTTCAATTGTTCAAAGAAGGTTCAATTCAAAAGGCCTGGAGCCGGCATTGTGTCTATACCTATCCTGATGTTGTCATGAATATTCCCCAGGCACTGGAGGGGTTTATGTGTAAATTGATTGCAATAATTAATATTATCATATATGACTTGATAATTATGGGATATTGAGCAAATTTATTTACTTAATGTGCAGCAAGTTATCAATCGGTGGGGAGGGAGTTGAATGACGGTGCCCATTCAACGGTCCCGGAATGAATTCTCATGCGATAAGATGGTAAGGCCGGGGCGTCGGCGTCAATCGACGTGTGCAATATTCATGAAAACGGCCGGGGCCAGCTTTGATTGGGACACCATCATTGAATGCAGACGGAACAACCTCGGAACCGACTCGTTGGGTTGGGTTCGGGTTGCATCGAGGCAGCAACAACACCCCGCATTGGCAAATGGAAGCCATATAAATATATTTGAAGGCTCCCTATACCTAGTATCTAACTATTTCAGAGTCGCTGCAGCGAGAGATTTTTGGCAACGCGTTGAATAAATACATCGTAGCTACATAGTACACTACAGTGCAGCTCATATAGTTACTTATTTACTGAGTATGCCAAGTTGCATCGATTTGACACGACGCAGTGTGACAATGTGATTTCGCCCGACCCCATTCCATCATTGATCGAAAGGTCCAATTCAAAAGCTCAGAACCGAGTCTGGATCGAGGCAGAACAGAGTTGTGTGAGGCAAACAAAAATAAATTATATAAGTATATTTGGCATGCGCTCAGCATTCCAATTATTGTTGCCCTCTTTTTTTGATTTCTCTGGTGTTTCAAAGATTAATTTAATTACAGCGAAATGTCTGCGATCTTGGCCTAGAAACGTCCAACTTTATCTACATATCTACAGTCAGCAAAGATTGCCGAAACCTATTAACGGAAAGGGTGCCATACCACACATAAGCACCCTCACTAGTGCCAGCATTATATTTATTTCTTTTAGTCGTCTTGGGGCCACGGAATTTTCCGGTGATTTGTTCGTCTCTTCTGCACAATCGCCTCGGAAGGTCCATGAAAGGCAAAGCTCGCGCCACGCGTCGCACTCTCAACAAGGTGGACCCTGTGTCAGACAAGAAGCCTGTTGGCTTCGAATCTGTTCAGACCGACTTAGGTGCTTCGACAAGTCGAACGCAGCGGAAGGGCAGTGGAAGGCCATCAGCTCCCGTGCCCACTAATGAGGCCGCCACCTCTGCAGTTGCTCGCACTGGTGTTGCAAGCCGGAGTTCGTCAGCCCCTGTACCCACTAATGAGGTCGTTGCCTCGGTAGTGGTCCAGACTGACATTTCTGATGCAGACCAGACTGCCTCAACGAGCCGTTCACTTTTTGGGCTGCACTTGCCCAAGGACCTCGTTTTCACCAAAAAAGGAAAATCACTCCCTCAACCGCGTTTTAGTATATCTTGGACGCCTGGACAGAACGTTCTGGAACATTCAACAGATCGTTGGTCAATTTTTCGGGACGGTCTGGAGGAAAACTCATTAATTAGCGACACGCGGATAAGCTCTATTGAGGAGGCCCTCAAGAAGTCATTCCCCGGTAAGTACAAGGATGGTATTAATCTAATCTATGTTGAACTCAGCGCTGACTTCAAGCCCCTCAATCAGGATCCCTTCCCCAACCAGTATGTGCAGCATACAAGCTGACACATTCGAACAGTCAATGGTCGGACTTGTATCGGTTTCCCGGTATTCACCCCCAAGCCATCGCTGCGAATCTACATGCGACCAACACACAGTGGCCTCGGCTCAATGACGAGAGCACGCCCTCACATTTACTCATTTATCCTTTTGCCCCTTCATGGGATTTCACTCACTTCCCTGTCCTTTACGACCGATCACGACCTTGGCGGTCGTACAGCCCGGTGGTCCGCACCGATCCTTGGAATGAGAACATATCGTGGTACGAAGATTACAAGATCTTGGAGCCCGAATGGTTGATACAGCGAGAGAAGATTGCAAGTAGGCTCAAGCAATGCGTTCTCATGTTTAAGACTGTCAGCAATATTGCGGACTTCGTATCGCTCTCACTGCCAAAGCCAGACGAGTGCAAGTTCGACGTTCTGAAGGACTGGGATCGATTACTTGATCGGCGCCGTGAGCCTGAGATGCAGCGTGCAATCAAACTTCTTTTTATGCGCGCGCTTGACTTACGGGCATGGGCCCTCTGGGCCTTGTTTAAAGTAATCGATTTTCTTGCTTCTCTTCATGAATTGCCCCCTCCTCATTTCCCTATCACTGGGGAAATAATAGGATGCACACTGTTTTCGTCGAGTCCAGGGGCGAATCCTGAACTCGAATTTGGAGAATACCTCGAACCTTTGGTTCGTCATGGCATTCCATTTTTCGTAATCGAAGAAGCCCCTCTCCCCCCCCCAGCGCGCAGGCTTGGCGCTCTCAAATCCCTTTGTGTAGCGTACGACCATACCGTCCACCGTCCGTCGACCTCTTCCTACTTTCGGATTCCCGCCAATAATGTTTTTCGCCCAAATCCTTGGATACGAGGTGTAATGCGCTTGAGCGAACATCCCCTATTCGAGCTGAGTGCTCGAATATCTGAATTATTGGCCAAGCACCGCGATAATAACAAGGAATTCCGTATCGATATCTTCGGGGTCATTCACTCCATTTACCCCCAAACATTCGACTCCTTTCAGTTACCTGAATCGCCTCTTCAGTTACCTGAATCACTACCAGAGGAAGAGGGTTCTCCCCCCCCTGGACCTGTCGTTCGGGAGCCCTGTCGAGATCTCCTCGAGTTTGGTCAACGGTACCAAAAAGCCCCAGATCCGCCAATGTTTGATGACACCGAGGAGGGTTTGGCGAAGTTCGAAGCTACGCATGAACGCTATGACCGGGAGGAAAGGGAAGCCCAGCACCATCCCTATGGCGCTCTCTTGATCGCCCGAGCCTATCTGGGCATAGGCGAGGCGCAACGGGAGGTTGGGAATATCATCGCTGGCATGGCTGGCAAAAATGTGAGATCGACAACCTGGGGCAGTAAAAGACAGACACCGCTAGAGCGGTACTGTATGCGAAAGTGGGCAAATCCGGTGAAACTCGACAAAACTGAGTTCTCTCGCCGTCAACAATTATCCAGAGAGTATCTGCAACTCATAGGGTATGTTTGATGAGTCAATTTCATTCTAAATCATAGTATCACATTTTATTATCAGGGAATTCACGGAGCCTCAAGCGAATCCTATACCCGTGACCGCCAATGAGGATACGGGTGTTGCAGGATCACTCCAGGCAAAAACGCGGGGTCCTGTTAAGGAATTCGTTGAACCTCCGACTCATTCTGCAGCTGCAGCTGCCAGCGGGATTATGGGTCTCGCAGGACCATTGCAGACAAGGATGCACGATCCTGTATCTCAAACGCATGGAGGTGAACAATCGGCACCATTGCATATGAGCGGAGCGTCAGGTTCAGGTTCCATGGAACTTGACGAGGGGCGTCGCGAAGTGGGCAGTCGAACAACCCAACATTCTGCTTCACGCGTGGAAACTCGATCTTATCGGTGTCCGAGTGGGCCTATTGGACGAAGATGGGACGCACAAAAGCATCTCAGTGATGCATTGAATCGCAGGCCTGCTCGTGGTCGTGTTCTTGCAAGGGATCGTGAGACTTACCATGATCACCCTCGGCATTGGCAGCCTCCCCATGACAAGCGTGAAGATCGTAGGGGGGACTATCATAGACGATCGATGATGAGTCGTTCACGTAGCCCGGTGCGCCACCGCCGGAATTCATCCTCTCCCCCTTCACTTCGTCGCCATCGATCACCTTTCAGCTTTCCATTTTCACGTCGTCGCCATCACTCACATTCTAGCTCTCGCTCCTGCCGCCGCTCACACTCCCCTCATTCTCGCTCTCATTCTCGCTCACGCTCCCCTGACCGTTCTCGTTCTCGTTCTCGCCCTCGTTCTTATTCCGTTTCCCGCTGTCTTCAATCCTCTCATCGTCGCAGTCGATCCGCCTCATGCCCTCCGAGTCCCCTCGGTCCATCTCGTCGGGTTGCATCACCCATTGAGATGCAAGTAGATGTCCCTTCGTCAAATCCTAGGCCTCTACCACAGCCGGGATGCCACCTCTCTCAGCAAGTGCCCGTCTTGCGCATGATCCAACCTCATTCTATCCCATTTACATCCTGGCATTGTCTGACAACACCGCTCGAAGACAAACATTTCCAAGCTTTCGGCAAGGCCGATTTGGACGTATGGGCAGCCCCTCTCTTTGAGGTTCGTGGTGTGTATGCAGTTGCTCAAGCCAAGGCAAGCAAATCGGCTTTGAAGTATGGGAAAACACGCATTGCGATCCTTGCAAAGCACCGTGATGTTCTCGACCGAGTCGCTCAGCTCATCTCGGAGAACAACGCACACTATCATGCCCTGCTTGCTTTCGCAATCTTCAGTCCTTTGGATCCATTCTCCGGGAAAGAAGCGGCATCATATTCCTGGGTATCCAAGGTTGACCTTCACTTCGTGGGTTGTGTTTGGGAGAGTGTCCCATTTGAGGAGCTTCGCTCAAGACTTCTCACAGATGCGCCGCTGGTCCTGACAAATGACAACGTTGGCGAAGAACTCCTTTATCATGGATTTGATCCGCTCGTGTCAACTGAGGCTCAAGCCGCCCCGAGGAATGTAAAGCTGCATTCCTTTGATTTCAGCCCACATGTCCTCGATGCTTGGTATGACACGATGCCATTGCAATTCAAGAGTTATGGGGTGACTCGTTTTATGTTCGTCGCACGTGCATATGATTCGGCTCTGTTCAAGGGAAGGAAAGCATTCATGGCGGAAATCTGGCAGACCGAGTCAGTTATTGACGCTGCTCTTCGGAATCTCTTGGAGTATCTCTGCGAGAACTCCCAAGACGTCATTTGCAGAGAGTCGAAGGAGAAGACAGAATCATTTCAGTATCTCAGAGGGCAACGAAAATGGCGACTCACCGTCGACACTGCCATCAAGGATTATTGTCCTTACTTCAAGGTGAAGTAAGGCCTCCGCTGTATTCTTATGTCTTAATTTTCAATATTTGCATTCTTCTACATGTGTGGCACCACTATCATCGAGCATACTTCGGCGATGGACAATCGATTTTCTGTAGTTATATTTGCCACATCGTTCATTTGTTTTCTTTCTATCTTTTTGCTCCCAGTATCATAATAGTGCTGTATATACTGATAATAATTAATGTTGAGGATGTTATGTGTAGACCCGATGTATTGTGAGCAAGGGATTGTCAGTAACAGCAGACAAGATTGAGTCCTAGGGCGAATATAGCTCCCGCTATGGAGTAGCGGGTACTGAAAATCCACGGAAGCCCTGCTTATTGTGTCTCCGGGGGTATTTGTTGAAGCCTATTTGGGTCGAGAACAATTTTCCTCAGCGCTTGAGGTGAGTGAGCGTCAGAGCAATGCTTGACGCGTTTTTTTACGTGTAATCAGCCTGACATTGGTGTCTCTTAGTTTTCCTGTCTTAACACCAGGTTTTCGTAGTCCCTGTACGACTGATAGCTGTTTTTGCGGCTTGAGTTCGTCAGTCCTGCGAGGTCGGAATTTAGGTTTGACTTTTTTCTATTTCCTCCCCGGGACTGCGAGGTTAGTGGGTCATGAAAACCATTGCCTTTTCCTTATAATCTCTGAAAAACGTCGTCTTTTGAAACTTTAGGCGGAACTGCTGCATCTAGTGCCCCCTTATCTCTCACTGCGCAACTCTGTGACAGCGTTAGTATTTGGTCGCTAGATTACGGCGTTTTCTTAAAGCACAAGCCCTGAGAGCTGTTTCTGCAGCTTGAGGTCTTCGGATTTGCGCAAGTTTCTGGCAGGCACATCGTCTGGCTGGGCCTATCTCTTCAGCATTGCGGATTCTCTATCTGTCCAGAAAGCGTGTCGGCCTTTAGACCCGATTTATTGCTGTACACCGAAGTGTGTCTACTGCATTCTCGTGGTTGACCTGGTTCTACTTTACAATGGAACGCACATCTGGACGAGCTCGCAAGCCCTCTGCCCGTCTCATTGAATCTCGGGAGAACGCCACGTATACTCAAAGTGCTCGCCGCCATTCCGCCAAGACATCTACCGCTCCGTCATCACCTTCCGTTGCGAAAGATTCTACGATCGAATGTCAAGCAGCGACTGGTTCAACATTTAATGAAACTTCTTGTGTACCTGTGACCCGAGAACCATCCCCCCAAAGGCAGTCTTGCTTGGTTCCCATCCTTCCCACTCATGACCAAGGATCTCCATCCCTGAACCCTACACGATCACGGCGGCGAGGCTTGTTGGACGTAGTTCCAGAAGGAACCCGTAGTTCCTTGTTAGCTCCAGACTCAAATGACGACTCAGGTCTCAGCCAATCAGATCTGCCCTTCACAGTCCCTCGACCACGACCACGGGAGCATGGTGAACATACCTCTTCCGCGCAAGGGAATTCATCTAGTCACGTTGATGCCAGACCAGGAACCCCGCTGCCCCGTCCAACTGTGAATCCAGTGTATCAATCACCACCCATCCCGCAGGATCCCTCCACCCCTCCACCCTCTCGAGTCCCAACCTCTCCCGATGCTGACTCCGATGTTCCATTGGCTGATCAGCAAGGAGCAGAGCTCCTTTTCATTCGGGAGGAGGTGCCAGGTGCAAATGCGGATGAACTAGGTGATACCGTTGCCTCCGACTTGGCGGGTCTCACCGCAATGGACACCGATGAGGACAGTCTCGAGCCAGTTGACACAGAGTCAGGCACGTCACGGATTATTGGCTTGCGTGGTGGCCCCTTGACTGTGAATCAACGGGAAATCATTCAGAAACTGGTGAACCAGCACATCAGTACGCTGATAGATTATGCGAAGCAGTGGAAAAAATCTCCAGATCTCGTACTTCGGTCAGCCAACTGCATGATTACCACAAAACATCGGCGCCACTCCGGAAATGCCTGGAATGCATTTGAGAGCCTCCACAAAAGAGGTCTCATTTGTCTGAAGAGGCAGGCGCCTGATTCCCTTTCTACGGAAGGACAAAAGTGTACGGAGGCGGATATTCGAAAGGAATACGATGATCATATGAAAGACCTTGGTGGGAAGACTTCACCTGGCTGGAAGGCATGGGCAAGCGGAGTCATCGAACAGCAAAATGAGAGCAACAAAGGAATCCTCCAGAGGCTGGCCTCTGATCCACACGTTCAAGCGAAGAATATGAATCTTTATATGAGTCGCATTGCTAAAGATTTGGCATGGGCCAGGCCAAATGGTATTCACATGGCGCTTGTTGTCGTCTCCACAACAGATCATCCTGTGACGCGCAGCGCAAATGGTGTAATTACGAACTCCCGTGCTATCGAAGCCTTCTTTAAATCTCTTTCTGGCTCGAACACAATACTCATCAAACGGATGCGCGAGTTTATAGCGAATCATGATGGTGTGTCTGAAGGGCCTCAAGGAGGAACATTTCACCCACCGCCGACGCCTAAGACCCGTGATGAGTGTAGGTCCTCGCTTCGGTTACATCTCGTCGAACAGCTGCCCTCTTCTATCATGGGTGCTAACCCTATGGACAAGAAATTCCCCTGGGGACAGCTACCAGCCAAGCTGCTTCAGGCACGCTCTTGTCTCACCCAGTGGCCCGATGACGAAATGTTCAATTATTACAAGCTTTTCAAGGAACATTCTGTCAAGCTGGTTTCGGATGGGGTATTCAAAGCGCTCTGGCGGCAGATCATGAAGCTTCCACCTGATCAGAGACCTAAGGTTCGCCCATTAACTGTGCAGGATGATCAGGTCGCTGTCATCTCAAGCGTTTCTGGTGCGACCTTGGTCTCTGTTTCGCAGGCCCGACATCCAATGTGGACACATGCGGGGCCAATCAGAGATGAGGATGTAGAGATGGATGAAACGCCCACATCTGTTCCATCGACATCCGTGCCACGGAAGCGCAGTGCTACGGACCCTGTTGGTCGGCCCGCTCCCAATGAACGAGCAGCCAAGAAACGTTTGGCCTATCGACGCCAACCTAAGTCTCAGCCGATCATTGGCCCGGATGACGACTCAGACAATTGCCTTCCCCATACATCTTTCCTTGGGTCGTCTTCATCTTCCTATCCTATTGTTGCCCCGTCGTCTTCCGCCACATCTTCATCACCTTTTCTTGGAGGCCATGTGGAAGCTAATAGAAATGTCCAGGGCACATCGATGCTACCAGGCTCTCAAGATGCTCAGACTTCTTTCCATCAGGCAAGCATGCCTGCAATGCTCCAGAATCAACAATCATATTTCCCCGTTGGGTTGCACAGCCAACCAAATGTGCAGCTGAGCTTCAGTGGCGCAACTCTTGGGAACCTATCTGAAACTCCTGCTCCCTTTCTGCCGACTGGCCCAGGCGATCCAGATGATCCGAACCTTGCCTTTTCTACTGTAGATCCAGGCTGGTCCTTTATTCCGTTTCAGGACGTACCTGACCTCTGGGAGTGAGACCATATGAACTTTGTCGTGATTGCATACTTCGGTCTTGGAACTACACACTTGACTGTTTAGCCACTCCATCTTGAATCATATAATTCCGTGCAGATCACCCGTTCCTGTGCTTTCTTGATACAATTTCTCTTAATTTTTTTGGCAATTTCTTGCGACTGTTGTCTTGTATTTTCTTGATACAATTTCCCTTAATTTCTTGCGACTAATACTGTTGTCAGCATAGTAATGTTCTTGGTAAGATTTCTTGCAACCAATATTTCTTGTATTTACACGTGTATTTTTTGTCCAATGAAAGGCTTACTACCATCTGTGCGTGGTCGGTGATAATAACGGATGTGCGACTTTTGTTTGAATTGCAAGGACGTCCTAGGACGTCCCAGGACGTTGATGCTAGGTTTGAATTGAAACTGAATTGTTAGGACGTGTCAGGACGTCCTAGGATGTTCCCATACAATAAGAGCCTCTAGGCCCTCATCAAACGTCCTGAGAACCCCCCTCTATAGGCCTAGATATCAGTTGTCCAAGGTGAACGGAGACTGAGCTCCCGCTTTAGCCCTCCTATTAGTGGACTTTTCAGTCTACAAGATCATTGGTTCGCTCCAGAACCTTGAAATTGCCGAAGTGTGCGCTCGTTCGGGGTCTAATTGTGGCTCCCTATTCCTCGACTTGATATTAGGGGGCTGGTGAATGACATTATTGGCGGACCACCTTTGGAGCCGGTGGCTTGGCATATTTTATGCATGCGTTCAGCGATATGGTCATCCTTCCGTTCCTTGCATCCTTCAGAAATGGCTTCGCATAGTGGGTTTGGCTACTTCCTGGAGAACGATACATTGTTGACGCCGGTGACGACCTAAATCTGGAATTCTCTTGTTTTCTGTGGCACATTTTTATTGCGCTTAATAGTCGTCCTCCACCTCAATCCGATCGCGATCACGGTTGTCTATCGCTTGTATCAATGTCCTGAGTCGTGCATCGTAAATCCTTCTTCATGACACCACCTCTGCAACGAGTTGATTTCCCAACTGGGCACATATCATTTGCTCACAACATTTCACCAGTTCAGCAACCCGATGGCTCCGCCGAGATTCGCAAACATAGGGCCCACTCCCTCGGGAAAGAGTCAGCGTTGGAACCGGACGGGTCCACATTCAAATTTATCAAATGCCAAGTATTTACCAGTCTCAAAACGACGCGATCAGGTACGGCATGCTTCCCGTCTCGCCCATGTATCCGAAGACTGCCAGGATCTTCCCATCGATGGAACCTTCTGGGTTGGAACGGCCACAGTGTCATTACCGCATGAGGCAGAAGCAGCCGTGGTTTCAAGCTACTTCATCAACCATGCCACCTACATGCATAAGCCGCAGCCGACCGCGAAGGGCCCGACTCCGCGTGTCTGTCTTGTCCGACTGTGTCTCTCACGACAAAGCATCGACCCACCATGATGGACACTGACACACACAGAATGTCTCTCATCTCTAGGAGACTATCGACCCTCTGGCCAAAGATTACTTCCTCTTCCCGAAAGTTATCATCTTCGCTCGCCGATTTATGTTCCTACATTCAATCCACTCCCGACGCCCATCTATCTCCAATCAAAGAGCTGACCGTTAGGAAAGAGGATGACGGTGTTCGGCACGAGTTCCTACTTTTGCGGCTAGCAAAACCGACTGGGGAAGAATTCTGGGTGCGTCTGGAGAGAAAGGGGCCAACGGGCACTCTCAGCAGGCTAATGTCCAGTGAATGGGAAGCAAACGACGTAGTGAGCGTCAACATTGGCAATTTGCCTTGATTGCTACTTATCCTCGCAACTCCCGACCAGGCAATTCTCTCTGGGAAACGCAGCTCCCTGTTAGGTAGAGCGAAGAGTGTGGAGAAGACAAGAATTATTTTTCGCGCCCCACCTTCGCTGAACGACTTGCTTCGTGTTCTCAATGCACTCAGGAAGGAATCAAAATCTTATCAATTGTGGCCGGTGCGGAATAATCTCTTGCTGCATCGCTCATCATCGATAACACTGTTGGTGTTTCTAAATTGCTAGGAAAATTGTTACTTTTTCGCGTCTGTAGTCACCGAATACCTATGCTATCTCGATGAGAGCGCTGAACTTATCGGGACTTTAAGATGGCTTGATCTTGCAGGCGAAACACGTCGAAAGATTCAACAATGCATCGCCTCATATGAGGCTTTCTCCGTCCACGATCTTGAAGTAGAATTGAGAAGCAGTCTCGCAGGCGGAGGTGCTGGAGGTGGTGGCGTCAAGCGGATCCTTGAATCTTGGACACTAATACGTAATCCAGCAACTTCATCATCATCATCTTCCAATTCATCTATCCCCGGAAGACAAGGATCTAACACGATGGCTGACCTTGGAAGCCAACCCGTTGTTCCACCGCAACCCACTCAACTGGCTCCCAGACCCAATGCCAATCAACAATGGGGGGTGCCTGATAGACATAGCTTGCCACTTCCAGCTCCTCAACTCACACAACAGAACTCCCATCCTATTGGCAGAATAATGAATGGGGCTAGTATTGTAGGCAGTGGTGCTCCTGCTGCTGGGGACACAATCTCTTCTGCTGGTGAAGGTCGAATGTCCATTTCGATCGATTTCGGCACTACGTTTAGTGGTGTAGCATATGGCTCATCACGTATTGCGGGTGGTAACGTTCAACAAATCCTCACTTGGCCAGGGGCAAGAGAGAATTTCCGAAAAATTCCCACCTGCTTGTTGTACGACGATGCTGGACGTGTATTGGCGTGGGGTTCGGAGGCGAAGAATGCGAGTCCTATGCCGGGAACGGTCAGATGTGAATGGTTCAAGCTGTCCCTGGAGCCTAGCGCGTTGAGGGGCGATATTGTAGATCCGAGATTACCCAAGTTGCCTTTGGGAAAGAAAGCTGTGGATTTGATTGTTGATTTCTTGACATGTCTTTGGGATGTGAGTCCATTTCCCACCATAGGTAATATGGTGATTGTCTGACCCCTGTTGTTTCATATAGTATGCTCGCGAACGAATTACTCAGGAAATTGGTATCGTTGCAGATTTGAGTAAGTGGAATGATCCATGCACTGTAACATGTTCCTTGATGGAGGTTGCCTCTAGATGCTGCTGATGTTTGGCTTAGTGCGTCTTAGTCATTAAACTCCCCGTCCATGCTCGGTACTGATGTGCATGTCGTTTAGCTGTCCCTGCGGCGTGGGATGCGAAAGGTTGTCAAATGATGCGTGAGGCTGCAATCCAAGCGTAAGTGCTCGTGAGTTGTGTATCTTGATGGATTCGCAACCCTTTCACCAGTGGTCTTGTTGGTACCGCCTTTGCAGGCGACCGTGACTGGAGAGATCGTCTCCATATTATTACGTACGGACATTTCGTGGTATCCGGACATTGTCTGACGTGATTCTCTCAAAACAGTGAGCCAGAGGCAGCGGCTGTACACTGCGCCCACCTTACAGACCTCCATCAACTTCGCCCCAGTCAAAACTTCATGATTTGCGACGCTGGAGGAGGTACCGTCGACCTTGCAGTCTACAAAATCATCGGTTCGCTCCAAAACCTTGAAATCGCCGAAGTATGCGCCCGTTCGGGGTCGAATTGTGGTTCGCTATTCCTCGACTTGAAATTTATGGAATTAGTGAGGACATTACTGGAGGATCATCCTGTCCACTTGGAGCCGGCGAGTCTAGCACATTTTATGCATGCGTTCAGTGAGACGGGGAAGCTTGCGTATCTTGGAAAAAGCGACGATGGGAATATGTTCCGTTTTACTTGTTTTAACGTTGAGGATTCTGGTGAGTTGGGAAGTTTGGATCTTCCTCTTGGTGTATTCGTTACATTGTTAGTTGCCTGGTAGATGATCCTTCTGTTGGTTTGATCAACGGCGAACTGACTATTCCGGGTAACATGCTCCGAGGAGAGGTATTCAATCCAGTGATTGAGCAAGTTAGCCCTATCGCCGACTCTTGTGCGAGGCATCCATGACTTACCTCGACGAGTGGCTAGGTTTTGGACTTGATCGAGGAACAAATTTGCCGTGCCAATCAGAGGATTGATGCCCTGCTTCTGGTCGGTGGTTTCTCAGGAAGTGAATATCTTCGTAAGCGAGTGGAGGTGAGTGTTACCACTGTTCACACCCACCTAAACTTTTCTCCAACGGCACCCTATAGGAGACTTTCGGTTCTCGTATCGAAGTCATTGCCCGTCCCTCTGACGCTGACACTGCGACCTGTCGTGGTGCGGCCCAATACGGCCTCGCTCATCGTCAACTCGTCTCTTCTTTCATCGCACCTAAATCATACATCATGCGGGTCAAACTACCCGCAGATCTAGAAGATTGGCAGAGACGACCGGCGTATATCACTAGAAATGATGCGGGCGTTCATATTTGCGAAAATAGACTCCAGTACCTTGTCAGTAAAGGTGCGATTTTGAGGAAGGGTCAGAGGATTCGAACCAAGTTCTGCAAGTTCTCATCTTCATCTCAAGGCGAGTTATCGTCGGACTCCTCAGGGGGCACTTTCGTGCTAACGTGTACGTAGTATAGATCGTATGTTCGTTGCGATGCTCTACGCATCCGATTCGGATGAAACCATGCGATATACCGACGAGGGCGGGATGTATGAGTTGTGCAAGTGGACTGTGGACCTCAGTATACTACCCAGTTTCCAACATCATGCAAATGTTCCTCACCCGGGTGGTTTCTACACTCGTTAGTTGATCTGTCCCCTTTTGAACCCCTCCCCCCTTTCAATTGTCGCTGGAACTGATGAATATCCTTACGGCTGCGTTGCATATTAGATTTCGAAGTTGGCTAAGGGGTGTTTTGTTAGATAACGGTTATGAGTGCGGCAGGGTTGCGTTTGATTTCTTGGTTTGACCTCCATCCTGGTATTAATTGATATGAGGGTGGAAGATTAGGAAGTAAAGTGGCTGACTTAGGTGGTCGGCCTTGTTGCTTTTCTTCGATTACGCTTGTCTATAGGTTCTCATCGCTCATGACATGATTCTGTACCACCTGCCGATATTTTAGCTGACCCGCACGAGCCTCAAGACGCTACATTATTAACTTGTGCATGGGCACCGATTCCCGAACCGAACCCCTCAGCGGCCACCCTCGTGTCTTTGCCATTCTCGATCTTCCTGCCAATGAGCAAAGGACACGATTCTCTTTGGAAGCACATTTAGTCGTTATGTCTCAAACTGCTATCCTCGGTAAATAGGATGAACATAGGGCTGTCTGATTCTGCTTCTGCATCGCAGATTTGGTGACTATCACGACTTACCAGCCCAGCAATTAATACTTTCAATCCGGACATAAAAGATGACATGGGCAAACCTGTGAATGCAATGCGTCGTTGCAACAATGAATGGAGTAGACAGGGCCTGCTCAACATCTTATGCAAGCGAAAAGGGCTCATGCATGACCTTGGTGATGGATCTCAGTCGACCACCATATATACACCCGTCGCTCTACAAATCGGCCGACAAGTGGCGGCTAAGATCGCTGGTGCCTGCCAATGTCCCGAATCATCCAGCAGCGAGATTTGCCAACATGTCAGAAAATTGTGTTTTCCGTTTGCCCGCCTGGGAGCTACGTTCTTTTATGTAACAAAGCAGAACCCCTTGAAAGACGTGCGGAATCGCGTGTAAGACGGGTGCACACAGCACAAGGGAGCGCCATCCATGATAAAGTGTCTACCCAGTATGAAGAATCAATGGGACTTATAGAGAACCAAATTCCAGAAGATTGCAACCATTTCGACACCAACTAACAGGTCGTAACCCTCTTGAAAATAGGATCGAATGCATGGCCCGAACTGAAGTAAAGATATAAAGTCAAGATGGTTAAGTCACATGTTAATGTCACCATGGCAAGCGGTTAGTCTTCTTTGCCCGAGCTGAACGTCATTGCTATCCCAGCACAGGCGCAGAAAATCTCTTCTTCCGTGCATTTTCGGGTTGTGAGTTGGCTTCCCTGCCACGACTCCGCTGGATGTAGCCATTTACTCTTCGTACTCATGTTCACCACTAGCTCCAAGGAAACATGCATGCATGTGAATAAGCGTGCTCCACCTGAACAAGTAGTCGAAACCCAGACGTGACGAGACAAGGCCAAGTTGATTTGAGACATGAGAAGTTCGGCTGTTGCTGCAAGTTGGAAAGAAGCAAGCTGAATGTCTGGTTATTAAGAGAATGACGAGTAAGATGCTGCATTGCCCAGTACATATGTGGATGTGTCTTAACCGACACATCCTTTGTCCGTAATCATGTTGATGTCGTTGCGCGGCCACCGTTTTCTCGTTCTGGTGGAGATGTGGCAAGTTCAGGAGTAGTTTTAGCGGATATTTTTATAGGGTTATTGTCTAATTCAACCCATCCTGAGTGAACAAGGCCAAGCGGAGACACGAAACGGGTGTAGGAAACATTATAATGAGGCGAAATCAGACCGACGAATGCACAGCACCAGTACGAGTCGACTTCAGACAACACGTAATAAGAAAACGACAAATCACTCGCCTCCTTTTAGCCCGATATCTACGATGCGAGATAATATCCTCGAAATGTCCTCGTTCTGCTGTTTTTCCTCGTCCAGACACGTACGAACTTCTTCTAATACAGAGTCAAGCCGTGTGGACGTCACTTCGAGCCTTTGTTGCAAATATTCGATCTTATCGTTCACAGCATCTCGTCTCGTTTCTTCCTTTCTGGAGCTCCCTAAGAAAAGGGGTCAGAAAGCGGAATTCATATATTGGGCATTTGTATCGGCAGTGTGACTGGCGAGTACGGAGCGCGCGGCGAAGCTGGTGCGAACAGTATGGCGCCACCTCTCGAAGAATAGGGGACGGGACGCTGGGAAAGTACTCACGATAGGATTCTCCTAGTATTAGACCAGCGGTTACCGCAAAGAGGAAACCTTCCGCCACTTAGGAAGTGTACAACCATCGTGGGTTATGCGGCAGAATGATCGTTTCGTTCCACAAGAACATTAGTATTCCTATCCAAGGCCCATAGCGTGTGCGCACAAGTATTAGCGCCATTTTGGATGGCTCTACGCGAGAAGTGTTACTGTTCCTTGGTGCAAGAAAAAAATGGAAGGAATGCTTACTCACCTCACATCGTTCAACGGTCTGATATTCTTTGCGCTCTCACCAAGGAGACCCGTACGAAGTCGGACCTCACTTCGATGACTCCACTGGGCGAGGCCGATGCAAAGTCGGCGAAACGTAGGATGCCTAGAGACGGGGTAGTGAAATAATAAATCATTCGGGACGAACGTTGAGTGTGATGGCAAGCCCAGAAGAGGGATGGAGGAAAACGCACTGCTCTGCTTGACTCTTCAGACTGTTTGCGATGGGTTTTGCTATTGTCTATCCTCAGATATGTGTATCCAATATAGTAAAGGGAGAGGAGATGCGCAAGGAAAGGAAGACATGAGCACCAGTGGGAGTATGAACATATAAACTAACTCGAATAGCAAGCGTGGCAAGTTTGACGGAAGCCATAGTAGATAGTTATCTCACCAAAATAGCGATGACCTAGGGCTTGAAAGGCAATTATCCTTAACGAGCTGGCAATGTTCTGCCGAGTACTCCAAACATCGGCAGACACGTGACCGTGGCACTTCACCACCATCCACTCTTCCATTTACCCCACCAATTATGCTGCCATTGATTGTTGTCCCATATCTTCGACTTGCTCTTGGGACCTACGCCGGTCAAATGCCGGCTCCATAGATCCCGAGGGGCGAGGATGACTTTCCCCTGTGTTTAAGTGCGGGGTTTACCTGGGGGAATGGTGATCTATAGTTACCTATCAGTACTTCCAGGGCACTGCCCATATCTGATAGGAGATCTCAGCACTCGGAATCTGATGGTTAACCCGTCAACTAGAATATTACCATCTACGGATTTACCCTAATGTCACGCGTCACATCCACTCCCCTCCGCCATCATGTCCTCCAGCCAGAACCATCAGCAAGCGCTTGGGAATCTATCTGCACCCAGTCCATTCAAGCTCCCGAGTGCTGTCAGGCCATTAGAAGAGGCTATTCAAGAAGGGTGTGCATTCCTTAGGAACGTGTTTCGTCCTGAACATGATAACGATTGGATTAAGCAAAACTTGGTCATTGCCTGGCACATCATCTACGGTGCTCTGGATAGAACCGAGGATCCGATCAAGAATCGTCTTAGAAATCAACCCGAATTCCATGCTTATCTCAAGAGCGACGGAGGGTGGCCTGAGCGAGAACTTACCGAGTTGCTGAGAAGTATGGCAAACAACCGGGTGCCCTGGAGCGATTCATTTAAAAATGGTAGATTGCTTTCTCCATTTTGAAACCCAAGTGCCCTGATTGTCATATTCTGTAGAAGCGTTTCTAATACCTGAGCTGGAGCCTACCGAGAATGAGACGGACGAAGATCTTAGTGCGCAGTGAATTCAATTCTTCTCCACTCTTACTGATCTCCTCTAATAACAGCTACTATACTCGCATGGGATAGTACATTTAAAGGCGACCTCGCAAATGTACTTCTTGAGACTATCGCGGATTACCTTTCCGAGGATGGAACTCCGCACCTAGCCAGCATCATCAATTCGTCCGGAACCGGCAAGTCCCGGATGGTGGATCAACTTGGCAAGGGAATTATATCGGTGCCTATGTGCTTACGTCCGGGAAGCGAAGGTTCTCCATCCTGTTTTTTTTGTTTGTAAGTATGCCTTGTTTACAATTCGGCCTCCATAGGGTTCCCTCCTCCTGATGAGATACTACGTGCTTGGCTTGTTTCCGGGACAGATGATAGAACTGCTGTTCAGAAAAAGCTATATGGATTCGTATATTCTCTCCTAGTCGTCACTCTGAGGAAACTGGAAACCACCGTGTCAAAGAAACAAGGTGAATATCTTCCGACTGCTCACCGGATTACCGGCCAACGGCGTTGTAGATATACCCAAGTTACCTCTTGATGCGGCATCCACTAAGAAATTGTCAAAGGAAGAGCTGAAGGACTATGTATCATTGGTAGTGGATCGCCACAAGAGGTTGGCATCCGCCTTCCGTAAATATATGACCACGGGACAATCGAATCACGCAACGAATCCCGATCGAGAAACTTTCTACCATGAGGTAATCGAGTTAGCCAATGAGGTGCATCTCCTGTCCTTCGCTGTCATTTTGTGAAGATGACGATTTCTTCGAGTTTGTGAAAAACAGTGCACATGGCTGGTACGTTTCCAGACGTGATGGCCCACTGCAAGAGGCAGGTGAGAGGCTATGTCGCTTCATTGACGAACACAAGGTTTTGGAGTCGGACAGTGGCCCACAACGGCCCCTGGTAGTCCTTGCTTTCGATGAGGCTCATGTCCTCACTGATAATCCGCCAGACCAAGAAGGCTGGAATCTGTTCTCGGAGCTGCGTCGAATCCTACAACAGATCCATGGCCTCCCAATATTTTCACTGTTTATTTCGACAGCTGGACGCCTCAATCAGTTCTCCCCAGAGATCCGTTCTGGTCCATTAGCTTGGGCCAGTGAACCTGACCACCGTCCCTTGAATCTGATTTCGGAAATCAGCTTCGACGACATCGCGTACCCGGCATTGAAGGATACTGTCACAATACACAGAGTGGTAGAAATTGATTGGATTTCCCATCTTGGTCGCCCATTGTATGTCCACCCAGTCACTCCTTTAAATGGAGAGCAGCTTTCATACCACCTTGAGCAGATTTGGGTCTTATTGGGACAAGCTGCCAAGGCGATTCAAAAATGAGATAGGGATTATGGACTATGCAATGCAGAAGCTGCTGTGCGGTCCGATGCAGCTGAGAGACAATCCGGCTGGTACCCTGGCCTGCCTCTCCGTACGCTTCGCGCTGGAGTTTAATACGGGCGTTTCAGCTCGTGACGTAAGCTATGAACAGGTTGAACGGCATATGCGACTCTGCATCGCAGCGCCTTCTGGACTCGAGGACATGATTACCATTGCTGGGTCCGAACCACTTCTGGCCGAGGCCGCCTATCATATCATGAGGGACACGCGGAGGCACGCGGTGTGCCATCTGGCCGATCATTCGGATTTGAACTGTATCGACCGTGGACGACGTGGCGAACTGGTTGCGGCTCTGCTGATAATGCAAACATACGATGCGGCACGGGTGATTAGTGATACAAGATGGATATCTGTGGCCAACTTCATGGAAGCCTTACTTCCGACGCCCAACTATGAGACGCTTCTCCAATCTGGGCCGACGTCTTGGCCCATTGGGGATGGGATCAGGAAATATGACGGCACATTTAAGGCAATATTCAAGGACTACGGTATGTGGTTTAACCATGTCATCAAGATCGAGAGAAAGGAGATGATCTCGATTGACCATCTCTGGAAATTCGTTACGCGTGGGGCGATGATATTGTGTGCGACTAATCACGATGGCATTGACATTGTTTTACCCGTTTATCGCATCTCACAGAATCTTGGCCCTGATTCTGTGACGGCCATAGTGATCCAGGTGAAGAATGAGCCGGAATTAATTGACCCATCGTTGTTCGACGCGATGGATCATGTTGTCAAATCAGCTATATTCTCCACACTCAATGTCGACTCCATCTCCGACTCCGACTTCGAGTCAGTTGCTACTGAGATTCCGGAGCCGGAAATGGTGCATCCGAAGCCGGTTATTCGACTAGTGTTTGCCTTGGCTTCTCCAGAGCCTGCCATAATCTTCAGGGAGAGGCCCGAGGTCAAACTTCATTCTGACGGATTTACCACTTTTGACATTTGGCTTGCGGGCCTCTCGTGCGACACGTTTGAGCAGATTCAAGATGAAGCGGATCTGCAATCGTACGAAACGCTTTTGGAACGTTCACTTGTGCCTCACGATGGATTCAAATTGAAGGGTAGGCCAACTATGGGCAAGAAGGTGAGGAAAGCAAAAGGCTCTAGCAGGCGGAGGATGGCACCATTGGCCCTCCCAAGGGATAGTCATCATGGCATTCACCTCCAAAGAGTAGTTAATTGATGTTCTCATTCTCTTGTGTGTCCGTATACACTTGTAAAGTTGGTTAGTGGCTCATAGTATGATCCAGTACCCAGTACCCAGGTATATACTTCGTGAATGCATGATCGGTTCTATCTACATCCGAACCTGATCCGCGATCAGAGTTTCCTTTCAATGTTTCATACCGGTGCCGCTCCCCTCCCCTGTGTGTTCGGACCCGCGATATCTTAATTAATTGCGCTAGTTGCGCTATATAACTCGGCCTTTCGAATGTTGGCCTGGGATGAGAACCTTTCATTGCATGTGTAATGTACTGTGGAGTGATTAGGCGAACTCAAGTAGCGTAGCTTCTGCAATAACGACCCCCAAGTGGCGCGATACTAATGATTCCGCGGGCGTCAGAAGCGTCTACCAGTGGGGTGCCCTTCAGGATTGAAAACAACCTATAGGAAGCACCCAATTGAATATATATGGACCCGAGAGCGAACCTGCTAGATAATATAATGTAGTAGCAAGAACAGAATATTCGTAGGCGTGTTAAAAGTTGAACCGTAGACATTTATTAAATAAATTTTTCGAACACAACCATGTCGCTATTTCAACATAGATATGAACACCCAATTAAACCCATCCTAGTACCGACGTTACCTGGGCCCCCATTTTACTCGCAATTAGTGGAGCACAGTGCACGGTCCCGGCGATGGTTCCTTGTGCATGCTCCGGAGTAAATAAAAAACAAAAAAACAAAAAAAAAAACAAATAAACCTCCTTACATATATAGCCCAGAAGATGAAGAAGCAGAAGAAGAGCGAGGAACTTGCAGCTCTTCTGAGTTCCGAGTGAGTGAGTACGTGTTGCCGGCCGAAATAGTACTTACCTATAAGAGAACCATACTACCAAAGCAACAACATTACTACCGACAAAACGGACAAAACGGAACAACTTGTTGTTACAAGCTAGCGCGCTAGGGCGGCAACCCAGATATTAATTGTTAGATGATACCTAGCCGGAATCGATTTTGGGTAGCTATCGATATATATATCTGAATCCGTGAATTTCGACAGTGTGGCCCCGCCGCTGCCCACCGGCTCCGCCACTGCGCGTGGCTGCTGCCGCCGCCGCCACCACCACCACCATCACTAAATTATGTGCCACGAACCAAAAAAGAGCGAGAAACAAACTTGATAATCCCGGCTCTTGCGTCACTTGTTGCCTGAGATCAGGTTGTCGGCCCGAGGGGCAATTAATGCCATGCACTCGATTGATCTGTCCGGATGGAAAAAGTGGGATTAAGTAACGACGATGATCAGTTACAGGGGTCTGTGTGTGTGTGTGTGTGTGTGTACGATGTATATCGCCAACTTGAACTAACTAAACCTAAACTTACGTTCGGGTTCCTGTATTCTGTCACTGCATGCATGCGCCGGTTCCTACGATAACCGTTGTTGCGCGGCGAGAAGGTCCTCGGGAGAGTCCGGGAGAAGGAAGAAAGAAAGAAAAACTAAACAAAAAGCAGAAAGGAACTGGGGGCGATGAGTTGAGGAAGCTAGCTATGTAGGTGTTAAACGAACTTTCTCGGAGTCGGAGTATGATATGAGCGATATCCGGGGGCTTAATATCCTGCCCTGCTACGTGCCCTGGATATATCAGTACTAGTATATATAAGAAGTGGCGGTTAGATATATGTGATATCCAACCCCGGCCCCACGTGGATCAATACCGACTTTTGCGTGAAGCGTCCCAGCTGGTACCACGATGGTACGAGATCGATCGAAGGCACCGATGCACTTGAATAGTTCTCTTACTGATCTCTCAGGTACTTGTCAGAATCCAGATTGAGAACCCCCAACGAGAAACGAGTTGTCAGCTACTAGGGAGAGAACCCCAATTAAGTTTTATATAACAGTGGGTGGACTCGGAAAGTAGGTAGGTAGGTAGGTAGCCTAGGCTTAGGCGCGCTCGGTTCAATCAACTTAATCTAGGTGGATGGATGGAATCAGGGGGGATCGCAAGTCAAGCTGGAATCGAGAAACCGAATTGGGGTGGATCCAAGTTAAATGCGTTCGACGCCCCTTCTAGACCCAATCCGCGCCCTCGTTACTTTGTGTTGTTAAGTATTACCCAAAAGCGTAATTAGTAAATTACGAATGCCGTCAACTTTGAATGTTCTGCTTATCAGCTTATTAGCGGCAACGCATATGTGACATGACGTCGACGGTAATTTGCACTCGTACTAGTAATATCCAGTATATGGGAATAATTATATAAAAGGGGGGTGGGGTCGCTCAGTCGAAGCCCCGCGGCCAAGCCATCTTCGGGCCGGTTATCGTTCACAAGACCCCCAAGCCAAGAGTATGACCTAGTGCTTTGTGTTCACACCTATAATTCACGGACATGGCCGATACATAGGTTGGGTTGGGTCGCCTGTTGCCCACCCCGAAAAAACCGTGCGCCCCGGATCCTTACAAGGACATGAATCAAGCGAAGAAGCAACGAGGGGGGTGGGGGGGATGATAAGCTAGGGTGTCGTTAATTACCAAAGTGGGAATCTTTGTCTGTTCGGCCGTTGGGGGAAAATCGGTGTGCGCAAGCGCTTTCATCTACTGCGCGCGGAATTCAGGAAGCGCCTTGCTTGATATTTACTGCAATGGCGCTAGGGTTTGCCATTCTCTTTGTTTGATGTAAAGATGAGGCAGGGAAATATCAGCCATTAACTTTGCAAGGAAGATGTTAATTGACCCATCCATGCATGCAGATATATATATTACCCACTGCACTGCCCAAATTCGCGAAAAATCCCAGTACATATGATTTTATTGAGATTGGGTGTGGGGCCGGGCGGATCAAGCCGATATCAGTAGGGCCCAGCCGGGTAAAATGCCATCGGGATTTGAGTAACGGGATGATGAAAACGTTAGTTACATATTCCCCGGGGTTCGTTGACAAGTCCCATGGGCAACTGGGCACATTCTTTTTTGCGCAGCCGGCCGCAGCAGGGCTAGTCCTGGCACGGAGAAATACATGATGATGGAAAACGAGAAGAACTTTTCCTGGTTCATGAATTCACGGGGGGGGGATCATTTTCTGTTGTCCCTTGTGTGTGGCCATATTGTCGTTCAACAACAACGTGCACATCTGGCGCGATTGAACCCGTTGAATCGTTCGCGTAGTAGTTGTGCGAGATTCAGGATATGAGCGCAGAAAGGGTGTTTTTGGCGAGTGGGAAAACGCATGTACACTGCACAGGTGGGCCGGAAAATGATCCGGCCGGTGGAGACCGAAACGTTGATGACATAGCCTTGGACAGTCTCCGTAATGTGCTTACATATCGATGGGAAACCCCAGACTCGTACCCAGCCGTCTCCGCTACGTGGACGCGCAAAATCTTGACTAAGTTGTTGTATTAGAATTCAGTTGTAAAGTCACGTTCAAGAACAAAAAGTGTATTACAATACAGAAGTCACATGTCTGTCGTACAACAACTTAGTCGGCGTCCACGTAGCAGAGACGGCTGGGTACGAGTCTGGGAAACCCCCTAGAAGGATGTAGCTGAATTCTAAAATCAGGGTGAGACTCCCCAAAAACTTGGTCAGCGGGCTGGTCAGAAGACACATCAGAAGCAAGAGACGCAGAGCAAGTAAGAGATAAGCAGAAGCCGACATGGACCCAAGCAAACGTGTGCGTAGCTTGCGTCGTAGCATATAATGCCGTGCAATTGACCATCCCTCTCTCTTCATCCCACAACCCACTCCACTCTGCGTTGAAAATCACTTCTGCAAACAAACGTTCTCATCTCAAATGGCCGCTGAAAATCCACAGCGTCAGTGCTGCCAGTTATTTCTGTCCTTCATTCGTCCACTTACGCGTGTGTTTTCCTTGGACAGATATCGTCGACCTTAGCGACCAAGAACTTCAAGACCTTGGTTTCCTGGGTCCTGGCGAGTGTCGTTTCGTTACTTTGCATGCCTACCCCTGCTTATCGTTACGCTTGTAGATGCGCATGAGGAAGTCCAGAGCACCATCTTGGCCGTTCAGAAAGTTAAGGGTTACTTTGGGTGTGAGTTTCCTAGTTTCTATTGCGTTTCATTCGATCGCAACGCTCATCCACTTCGTCTTCAGGGCTTACGGTCTCCCACATCCAGTCATTCAAAACCCATGTGACCTACTATTCGAGTCCTCCTTCGTCCCCAATTTCGCCGGCGAGCGACACGACTGCCTTCTCCCTGCTTTCCGTCACCACCGTCGTCGACCCAGACTTTGCCTCGCTCTTCGAGAAGGCTTTCTTCTACAAGGGCGTTTCCGAGGACCATCCCCACCTCTTGCAGCGCTCCGACATCCAGACGCGTCCCTTTGTCCTTCCCGCTCCCGAAGACCAGCATACTGCCATTCCCGATAGGACTGCTCATGGCGCTTCCCACCCTATCCTCACTGCGGACCTGTGGAGGCAAGACGTTGGCCCCGCCATCGTGAGCCTCCTTGAGGAGAAGAAATACGACGTTCATGTCTCTACGATGGTCCCTGTCCAGTTCTCTCTTCCCGACGCTAAGGGCAATCCTGTCCTTGAGAAGCACATCGTCATTTGGATCTCCGTGTTCCCCGGTACCACGTCCGAGGAATCCTGCCGCGATGCCAACTCGCCCATCCTCGCCATCCTCGAAAAGCACCAAGTCAAGGACGCTGCCGTTCACTGGATCGAGGGTACTCCCCAGCGCTTCGTCGCCGATCCCGCCATGATGGAAGTCGTCGACGAGACAGACCCGACTGCTTATATCCGTCGCGCGGTTACCGCTGTCTTGGGCGTTCCTCTCGCACCGCAGACTATGCAGGCTAAGGATGGACAGGGATCGCTCGGCATCTTCTTCCACGAGGGAAAAGACAAGCAGGGGAACAAAAGCGACAGGGTCCTTGCTTTTTCCAACAAGCACGTGGCGTCGGAGAACACGAAGACCGACTACGAGCTCGGACGCAGTGGTGCTCGCAAGCAGTATATCAGGAACTGTGGGCTTCGTCGTTACGAGAAGTTGCTGGAGGAGACGCGTGCGGCGATTGCGAAGAAGGTTGGGGAGGGGAAGCTCGTGGCTGAGCAGCTCGAGCAGAATGTTTTCACCACCGCGAGGGCCAGGAGGCTCAAGGAGGACGAGTTGAAGAACTTGGAGGAGGAGATTGGCATGTTGGACGACTTCCTCGGGCTCGCGAAATCCTCCAGGGGCGAGATCCATAACCGCGCTATCGGATGGCTCGACTATGCTCCCCGCATCCAAAACGACGTCGACAATCGCCGCTACACCTGGGACGGCGCCATGTTCCTGCTCGATAAGGTCAGGTGGGAGCAGCAGTTCAAGGGGAATCATGTCTATCTCGGTGCGTCTTTTTTTTTTTTTCATTACGATTCATGTCCTAATATTCATTCTTCAGGCGCCTCAGGCGACATCACCAAGTTCTTTTACCCTAACGACGCCAATCCTCCCTCCTTCAAATACCCGCCCAACCATCTCTTCCGCCTCCAGGGCTTCGTCGAGGCCGAGGACATGAAGAAGCCCTACTTCTTCGACGAGCTTGGCAACCGCTGCTTCATCGTCGCCAAAGAGGGTCAGACTACTGACCTGACCTTCGGACGATTCTCCGAGTTCGAGGCCTACGTCGTCAGCGACTTGGCGGGCTCCTCCTGGGAGGTGGCTGTCTTCAATCACGCCAAAGAGAATTTCTCCTTCAAAGGAGATTCCGGGTCCTGCATCTTCAACGCCGAGGGTAAGATGGTCGCGTTCCTTCACTCGGGCATGCCGAGGGGCATGTCGAGTCATGTCACGTTCGGAACGCCTGCCCACTTTGTGCGCGACCAGATCAAGAAGCGCTACCCCCATGCCGACTTTGACCGCGTCACTTTCTCCGACGTGGCAGCCTAAACTGGAATTGACCGTTTTCTTTTCTCCCCTTCACCTCACTGTCTTTTCTCCCTCGTCTCGTCCCATCTCGTCTCTCTCTCGATTTTGTCGTTGACGCTTGGATGCGTGCTTGTTCCACTGGATCGGCTGCGAAAACGTTAGTCCCTTTACTTATCCTTTCGTACCGTAACTAACAAACCGTTTGAATACTCTAGTTCTTCAGTCATCCTGCGCGCGTCGCCTTGTTCCCTCGACTTCGTCTCGTCTCTTGCTCTCGATTCGGTAACGTGATTTCTCCGGTTGGCTGTCGACGTTGGTGGATGTCTCGACTTGGTGAATGGTTCGCTTGGTATGTTTCTCCCCCTCTACCGTCTGTTATAGTACTTATTTCCGTAACCCCCCTTTACGTCTAGGTGCTACTTGATGTTGCATCCGTGTGTCGTTGTGAAGTGACAGCCGCTGTCGTACTATGCGTATCTTTTGTCCAGAACGTGTTGAGCGACCGACAGGACTTTATGGACCGCTCCTTCACCTCTTCCCTGCCGTCGGCGTCGTCAAGAAGAACACGCTCGTGGACCGAAGACTCGACGCAGATCTGCAGGAAGGTCTTGCAGTACTGCATAGCAGTCGCGTCCTCGCGGCACAAATCGACCCAGACCTGCTTGGAATCGACGGTAGGATGGACCGTTTTCATCCATCTGAAAGCAAAGGGGAAAAAAAGGACCCCAATGTCAGTTCGAGGTAATAACAGACGGAAAACAGTATGCAGCACTTACTCATCCCATATAGACAAAGCTCGATCACGTTGCATCTCTGTGGAGGCTGCTATCAGTGGTTTGCGGAGGTTGGGGCCATCCGTCTTGGGTGCATGACTCTCGAACACTTTGGCAGAGTGTTCCTGCAAGGCGGCGGCGTCTTGTTTAGAGAAGAACGACGGCTTCTATGACTTGGTGTTTTTCTTAGCCGGCATGGTCGGTGGCGTTGGAGAGCTATGCAGGAAGGTAGGTGTTGTCGAATGTCGAGTCGAGAAAGGGGGAAGAGACTGGGAGTGGGAGGGGGAATTTGGGCAGCAGCTCGAAAACTGGCTCGCCTTTTATCTCCCTCCCCTACACCGCCATCTCTTCGTCCAAGAGGAATTTGTCGTCGCCCGCCAAAGGGGCACTGATTCCTAGCGGATCAAAAACGGTCGGACATGAAGGCGGCACATCCGGATACGGAGTGGGAGGCGTCGGTCATTGGTCACGTGGTTCGCTCGATTTGGACGAGCAGTTGTGCCAGCGGTGTAAGAATCCGCTACTACATATTAAACTAACAAGTAACAGTGCAGCATTTACAAATCCAGAATCAATATTCACGTCTCAAGTCTTTAATTCAAGTGTATCGGGAAGATCTCGGTCGAAGGAATCCCCCCCCCCAATCGAATGGTTTCGAATGACGACGTTGGCATGAGCTTCTGGCTTGATGGACTTGGAAGTCCAATGATCGGATGATGTGGGACATTAGTCTTGGGTATGTGAGATGAGGTATGAGATGGGTGTAGTAAGTGGTGAGTTAGTGACGAACGGGTAAACGTGCATGCACCGAATACGTGCTTCAACAATTTGATCGAACAGGAGTACTTACTAACTAACCACATTTTAGGTCCATTTTAAAACGCCGGGGTACTCTTTCTCTTTCTCTTTCTCTTCATTCCTCCTGGACCTTTACTTGTGTATATAATCTCGAGTTGGCATGACGCCTGCATGATCTGGACTTGTGGAGAATTACATACTTACTCGATATAAGTAGTTAAGCCCAGTCTGCAAAAAAGCCTCTCTTCTGGACCGACCCAGTCCTAATTGTTCACGAGACGCAAGCAGCCAAGAAACAAATGTATGATGGCACGAACTCGACCGGTTGCGTGTCCCCCCCCCCCGGAAATCGCCGTCCCGACAGTACTTGCGCCGGGATGATTGCATGGATATATAATTCTTTTGTCCCCATCCTTGTTTCGTCGACGCGCACGCACTCATGCTCGGGCTTATTATGTAACGAAGTTTCCGATGCGAGAGTATCAACAATAATAAACATTGGTCCAACGTACGTACGGTACATCAAAAGATCGGAGGAATCGTGTATGCATATTCACTGTAAGTAAATCCCATCGCCAGGCAAAGGGGGGGGGGGGGTTGGATGAACAAAGCGCCGAAGACTGATTCACGTGTTCGGAACAATTACTGCGGGGGACTTACTTACTTGATTGAATTCCGATTTGCCGATATCTGAACATCTCGAGTTGACCGATGTAGAAGGGTGACTCCGACTGTTAGTATAAGTACATACTTGATACTTAAGTAACTGTAAATTATTTGGGTTATTAAAAATGCATATGTTGGACCGCTCTTGTGACAACGGAATGATGAAGAGCGGATCGATTTACATTTGTGATTTTTCTGACATACATATACCTATATATATATATCTTTCAGCAGCGCTACTGTTTATGCGTGTTTGTTCGTCCTCATTCGCAAGGAGGAATATTAATGATGACTTTGGGATCAAAAGCTCTGGATTTTTCGGTTCAACCATCTAAGCTCTCACTCTGTCGACATCTTGATCTTGTTCACTATATAGCCGGTGGCTCAGGTTTTACTTAAGACGCCAGGGGAATTATTTTGCTGTTATCCCTTCCGGATGGGCTTTGGGTCCCTCAGGGTTCAGCAAAGAATTCCAAAGGGCATCCATACTGGGACTATAATTAACCCATAATTGAAGGTATACGCCCCCCCCTCCTTCCACATCTTTCTGCTTCTCCCCTTTCAGCACTCCCTGCACACATCTCGTTATCGTCTATCTGACCACTAAGCTCGACTTACTCAACACTAACAATGACCACACCTGAGCTGCCAGACCCTACGCCAGCGGCTGTTCGATCCCTCAGGGCGCTTCTCCTTCCAATCACCATCCCATCTTCCTCATCCCTTTCCACATTCACAAATTGGGGTCGCTCGTTCACTTGTAAACCTTCCTCCGTCTTCTTACCCACATCAGAAGATCAAATCCCCTTGGTCTTACAATTGGCGAGATTGGAAAAGCAAGTGGTCAGAGCTGTTGCATCGGGTCATTCACCCAGTGATCTGGCTTGTACCAAAGGCTTTATGATTAGAATGGATAAGTTGGATAAGGTTATCGAGGTGAGTTGTTCTTTCGATCTCATCTGTACGACGTGCGTGTGTGCATCTGTGTTTTTTTCTTTTAAAATATCCCATCCTCGTGGTCGAAAAACAGCCATGCTGACCAATGCGCTCCTATCTTTCTTTCTTTCCTATCATCTTCTTCCCATACCCTTACAACGCACACGCGGCGCCCATCGCCACCCATCGCCGCCCACGCACCCCCCAATGCCAATGCCAATCGGAGCTACTTTCTTTCCGGTTTCACCCACCCACATCCAACCCAAACTCGGAACTTTTCGTACCGACTGGAAACTCCGGCAACAACAACAACAACGACAATAACAATTTCACATAATGCACCCACTTATTCCCACGTCTGCTCTTCGCATCTCACCCTCTTGCCACCAACCCCCCGGCATCTTTTCTTTTCTTTCTCTTTTTTTTTTCTTCTACTTTTACTTGACGATCGACATCGGCTCCGAACGCTCCCGCCCCTACCCGCCGCGTAAACCCCGACATCCCCCCTCGACAAACTCGTGATCGACCGACGGGGGTATCAACCCGACGGGGTCCGGTTATTCCCTTTATCAATCTTCCGAATTAATTCCCTTTCTCCAATGTCCACCTTCACCCTTGATTGGGGGGAATGCTTCATTCATTGCCTCTGCTATGCTGCGGATCTCCTCAAATATGTGGTTTCAACACCGGAATTGGATTGCCCCTCCTCGACCGGCTGTTGTCAACACCCGCGCTTTTTTGTTTCCTCTCCTCTCTCATGGTTTTTTTTTTCCCTTAATGCTATGCTATCCTTGCACTTCTACCAACTCCCGCTGATGCTACAATATCGCGGCTCCGCCTCTAAACTGATGGCACGAATATTCCCGGGAAAAAAAAAATCATGATGCCCCTGCCTGATGAATTATGATGTATAACTCGCGTATACTCTTCTTACTTGATCGAAACCCTTCGCGTGGTTACTTACTTTGTAAAAAAACGCCTGTTCGTTTGTTTGTTTGTAACCGATCTTCAATACTCTCTCTCCTCTCCCCTTTTTGGCTTTTTTTTCTTTCTTATTTTAATTTTTTTTATATTTATCGGCGTCATTTGGCATCCGTCACTCGCCGGGATCAATGATCTCATCAAATGATGCGACATATGCATCGTGTGGTTGCTCCGTTTGTTTTGTGCGGTGTGCCGTGCGGTGTGCACCGTTCGGACTAAAATTGTTTGTCGCACGGACGCTCGGGATGATGTGTTCGCCTGCTTTTCTTTCTTTCTTTTTTTCTTTTTTTTTTCTGGGCGAATTTTGCTGCTTCGCCACCTGTTTATTTTCTTGTTATTTTTTTTTTCCTTGCTTCACGCAAACGCCACACTCACTGGATACCCGTGCATGGCGACTGACGCCCCCGTTTTTTTGTCCAAAAAAAAAAAAAACAGGTAGATCCTTCCAATTGCACGATAACAGCCCAACCAGGAATCTCTCTAACATCCGTACATGCGCACCTTTCGCGATACGACCTGGCCATGTCCAACGTTGGATCTATCTCGGAACAAAGTCTTGGTGGCTGTGTCTCGAGTGGTACCCACGGGAGTGGGATTTCATTTGGGAGCGTGGCGAGTCAAGTTTTGGACGTGGACGTCATTTTGGCGTCGGGAAAGAAGGTTCGGTGTAAGAAGGGTGAGTCGAAAGAGGAAAACAATGAGAGGCTATTCATGGCGACGCTCTGCGGATTGGGAACGACGGGAGTTGTGGTGAGGGTTACGCTGAAGGTAGAGAAGGCGTTTAGGTTGAGGGAGGTTAGAGAGTTGATTTCGTTTGAGGAGGCTTTTGAAGGGGTGACGGCGGCGGCGAAGGACGTGAACGGTGTTGCGAATGGGCATGGGATCGGTAATGGAATTTCCCACGCTCATGGGGAAGTCAAGAAAGGAGGATTGGAAGAGGTGATGGCTAGCGCAGAACATGTGAGGATATGGTGGTATCCTCAGTCTAACCGCGTCTGTCTGTCGAGGTCCAATCGGACATACGATCCTCTCCCTCTCCCTCTCCTTCCCTCATCCTCCTTTACGTGGCTCCATTCCCTCTCGCCCCGTACCCTCTCGAGGGTTCTAGAAACTTGGTTCTGGGACACGTTCCTAGGACACTCGGTCCTCCAATTTTCGTACTTTGTGGGGAGGCACTTCCCCGAGGTAAATTACTACGCGGGGCTGTTTTATTCAAGCGAGGCCTTTTTCAGGAGGTCACTTGGCGTCGGACTGAAGGCCATTTTGACAATCGGGATCGGTTCGTTGTGGAGGTGGAGGTGGAGACCTGGGAAAAGCGTTTCGTCGTCGAGGTCTTCTCCCCTAACTCACCCACGTACTAATGGGATCGCCAATGGCCATACCATCAAGACCGATTCTGACCATCATCGTAACCATATTCATCCCTCCCCTACCCACCCAACAGTCACCCTCTTCGACGTATCGCACAAAATCTTCAACGTCGATTGCCTCTTCCCTCAATACACGATCGAGTATTCGATCCCACTCTCGAACGCCACTTCTTGTCTTCGAGACGTGAAGAACTGGTTAGATGAAGAACACTCCAAGAAAGGTGGACTGAGACCTCATTTCCCTATCGAGGTGAGATGTAGCGAAGCTGAAGATATTTGGTTAAGTCCTGGGTTTGGGAGGGAAAACTGTTGGATTGGGATCATCGTTTACAAGTGAGTTTGTTCGCTCTTTGCCTTTTTTCCGTGTGTTGAAATAATGATTGCTGATGGTTGGTTGGTTGGGTTCTTGAAAAAAAAAAAAAAACTACCATTATTGAAAGACCATATGCTCTTCCAATGGAACACGCTCAACTCTTCGCTCACTTCTCATTCATCATGCGTTCGCACGGTGGTCGTCCGCATTGGGCTAAGACGCACGATTTTAGTCCGGTCGATTTGCATCAACTTTATCCGATGTTTGGAGAGTTCTTGAACGTTGTGAAGGAAGTTGATCCGGAAGGGATGTTTAGGAATGAGTATGTGAAGAGGCATTTGTATGGAGAGGGAGGTGAAAGTGAGAAGGATGCGGTTGGGTTGGAGGTATTCAGGAAGGATGTGTGATGGAGTTGGTTGGACAGGCTGCGCAGCCGGGATGGGGTTTCTTCGTTGGAATCGGGGGCTGTAGTTTCAGTCAGACATCAAGTCGGATCAGGTTCCAGTCGGATGACGCGGCGATCGCAATTACGCAAGTTTTACCTTTCTTCCTCCTATCCTTACTCAAAAGAAACCTTCCTCCTCTTCTCTTAATTTCTGGGGCTTCTATGTTGTCCAAGGTTCGCTTCAGGGGTTTCCCGCTAGATATTAGATCATACAGTAGACCGGTTATGAACAACGAACAATTGCAAGCCGTGGCAATCGGTCCGCAAATGAAAAAAAAAAAAGCAAACGTTCCCTGTAGTATTACAAAGCCAATGCAGTTGTCCTGTCCAAGTGCTCATCTCGTCGTGTTCCTAGTGCGAATGGAGTGTCAACATATTGTCATTCGGGAGTTATGATAGATTCTCGTGTACGTCTTTTTACAAGGTCTTACAGAGATTTTTTTAGTTTGGATTGTTCTGTGGATGTGTGGCGTGCGAAAATGTCCAATGCTGGGCGTTGTAAGTAGTGCAAGTGAAACTATTGATTGATTGAAATGAAATCGTCCCTGTGGCGGAGATGGGGCTGTCGGAGACCGATGGAGGATGGGATCGGAGAGGTCGCAACAAAAAAAAATGATTGAAAGTCGCATAGCATTAGGGAAGAGTGGAGCCAGGAAGAAAGATCAGCAGAGATCGTTGGCCCTGGCACTTTACGCATTGTTGTTTGAGTGTTGTGGAAACCGAGGAAGTGACGAAAAGAGACGGAGGGTTACGAGGGGTTGCGGCGGCACGTTTGGGGTTCACAGTTGAAAAAGGAAGACGAGTTGGGTCACCGGCGATTATAAGGGAAAGGAACATCAGAAGCCTTGCATACCTGACCCGCACAGTGTATTGACTTTACTAATGCACCGAAGCGGCTCATTTTTTGCACTTGGCTCGACGGCTAATGAACACAGATCCAAAGCGAAGAAGAGAACCCCTTGGATTACTACTCATTCACCTGAACCACTCGCCCCACCAGAATGAGAATGATGTCCTGACATGTGGAACGGGTATGTGGTTTGTTGCATTGGAGTTGCCGTCATCATAGTTTCGTCCCTCATGGCCATACCGGGACCCATATGCGTCCCTTGTTGCCCTCCGCGTCTCATCGCCGTTCCTGTCGGTCCCTGATTGGGAGTACGATATTGGTGTTGTTGTTGCTGCTGCTGCTGTGGTTGCTGATGTTGCATGCCTCCAGTAACACCGCCAAAGGGCTGATGCCGTGGGTGGGCGGATCCAGGCACACGATTTGGAGAGAGAGCGATGGGCATGGTGTTCATGCCTAACGGTATATTCATGCCCATGTTCATGGGCATGTTCAGTCCCATTCCAGAATTAGGATCCATTATCCCCATACCCATCCCTAGGGGATTAACACCCATTGGTGCTCCCCCTGCAAACAAGGATCCTGGGCCACCGGCAGGCATTCCGGCACCCATATTCATGCCCATGCTCATCGGCCCACCGGTCATTGGGCCAGGTTGGTTCATTCCCATATTCAAATTGCCACCGCCACCTCCAAAGGGGCCCATAGCACCCATGCCCATAGCGATCCCGGGATTTGCCCCAATGTTACCCATCGGAAACATCCCTCCGCCTCCTGGCATTGCCATGGGGGAAGCATGACCCCAAGGCTGGGGTGGCATGAAACCGTCAGCAGCATTAAAGCTAGGCGTCATTGAAGGTTGATTGAAATGTGGCGGTGACGGCTGAGGTTGTTGGAATCGGGGAGGAGGATTGAGGTGATAAGGAGTCATCTGACCTTGGCCGCCCATCGCTCGGCTTGGGGTTGGCCGAAGTGAGGTAAACGATGGCGTATTCATTCTCATGTTGATATTCATCCCTCCACCCACTACAGGTGGGAAAGGTGAGCCCATTCCCATAGGCGGGTTCATACCCATACCCATTCCCACACCCATCCCGACCTGCATATCGCCCATTATGCCTCCCATGGCGAAGCCCGCAGGCGGAGGAGCCCCGAATTGCTGTGAGTGCCGATTAGTCGATTGACCTCGGTTCGGAGACTTCGGGCGAAGAGCCTCGATTTCTTGGAGGGAAGAATCAGTAGGGATAAGCAGGGATAATCGCCAAGTGCGCAATGACCCACCAGGCGTGTTCGGGACGACGCTACCCCCGCCTTCGCCACGCACTGCGTCCTCCCACCATTCCTTATTCCAGCGCCGGACCTTTGCTCGTGAGGAATTAGGAAACCCTTGGAAGAAAGAGAAAGAGAAGAGAATCAGGTAAATGGAGGCTAATTTAATGAACGTATTGCACCAATTTGCATCCCATCATTGTCATAGATCACATCGCTTTGGTTTGTGGGAACAGGCAACTCAACATCCATTTCAATGTCTTCATCGGGGATCTCATCCATGAGAACAGTGACCCATCCTGGTCTGAACGAGTGAGATTGAAGATCCCGCCCTTCCCTACTTTTCGTGGGACTGCTCGTGGTAGGGGTAAGCTTCCCAAAAAGTTCCAGTCGCCGAAGCCCCAGGCAGAAATTCTCAATAAGGGTGTACGTCTCTGGAGGCTTCCGCGTTGGATCTGGAAATAAATTCTCATATTGTGTTGATCATACATTAGAGCGAGTACACTGTGACATACCCGTTGGATCACCCTCCCAGATCATGACATCGGTATCTGACGTTTGTGAAAGGAGTTGAAGCACGACGGTAAAAAATTGAAGAACGAGCCAAACACTCACCGACGTTACAATGAACGAACCAACTGTCAGTCGAACGCCTGACAGTCCCCTTGATGCCAATTAGGCAATGTTGCTTTGTACGAGTGAACAAGGAGGTCGTCGGAGGGTCTGTCTTTGCGTAAGAGTGGGGGGTTGTTGCAGTCAGAGGCTATGGTAATAAACATGAGAATTGCGTACCCCAGAGCCAGCATTCGAGGTCTTGTTTGTCTTGATCCAAACGACGTCCTCGCAACGGCGGTAACCCCACTTCCCAAGCGCATATCTCCCCCTCTCCAATCCATCTCCGGCTCCCCTTCCAACCCATAGGAAAATAAAACTCGGCTCAGCAGCTAGTAATGGAATTGGAAATTGGTCGGTGTCGAGTAGCGTATCCCAGGTAAACGTCGAGGAGAAGGGTGGGTCGACGAGAATTACATCGAATTTTGAGGGAATCAAAGTTGATATTAGGGAGAGCGGAAGGTAGCATGGCTCATGGGCGTGGGCCGCCACTTGCTGCTGCTTGAGCCTTAGTAAGCGTTGCTGTTTGGGATACCTGGTGGATGATTAGACAGATATATAGAGAAAAAGATTGTTGTAACGCATACAAACAACTCACTCTTCGAATCGACGCTCTGGTTCGGCCCCCAGCACCCAGTTCTGCGGCCATTCGCCACCATCTACATATCGTTGGGAGTAATCGTTCCGAATCGTCTCTTCCTCGGGCGAATAATTCTGGTACCTGAGCGCTCTTTCGCGTTTTTCAGGAGGAAGATCATCTCTCAGTACCCGCCCACCCGATTCTGCCGAGTCCTGCGTTGACTCATTTTCTAAGCGCTCTGACGGCGCTTCCATTTCCTCTTCAAAGTCGATTTGTTGGGGAATTCCAGCAAATGCTGGAGGCGGGGAAGGAAATCGGGAAAGAATCTTCTGGTGTTCCTTTCGTGCATTCAACACTTTCTCCTTGAGCGACGCGTGAGCATTGAGGAGTTCGCTGGTTGAGGATGCCGCCAGCATGCGGGCGTCGTGTGCATTCGTGGTTGATCCAATAATAGTCTTAGTCAACGAACAACGACACACGTGATCAATCGATCACCGTCGTGTCGTCGAGAGCCTTGGAGCGCCATTAGCGAGTTTTCATGCTCAACGCGCAATAGTTTGTCTTGAAATCCTCTCTGTCTCATGCTGTTTGGTTTATGGGAAGCGGTCGTTCTGCAACGGATCGACCATCAATAAGTTTCGGATTTGGGAATCGCTGTCTTCCCGTTCTCAGACACAGATCTGCGAATTTTTAGGTGCGGTTCTTCGGAAGACCCGTCGCGTCTTCTATACCCTCAGGTTGCGCTCGGTATGCCATGGGGAGATGTTATCTCCGCGCACTTCTAACGTTCGTATCGGAAAATTGATTGGCCCTTCCGAATGCCAGGAGTGCCTTTAGCGCCACATGCCAGGCTGAGAGGTGCAAGTGTTGCACTCATTTCTTCCCCTTCTTGTACTCGATCTTTTGGTTCTGGATAAACGTACTTCTTTCCCAATCTGACATTCATAATTCCTAACACCCTAGTGGCTTCTGAACATTGGAAGTAGGAACACTTTCCACGAGTACACCTTATTCTGGCTTATTCGGGCTTAATCCGCAGCATAACGAAATCGAACGGTTCTAGGTAACTCGGCACCCGGTATCAGTAAATGGGCTTGCACGGCGTGATGAGATTGCACTAGTACTGGTGCTCAGTGCGCTCACGTGTATCCCTTCACAGATTCTGTGAGGAGATACAGAGTTGGAACTCATGACTGGACTCACGCCTTAGCATTTCCATGGGATTTCTCTCACCTGATTCGAACCGAATTCCCGAGGCGATTATCTTGTCATTTGAATTGTTTACCCTATTTTGCAAAACTCCCCCCTTTTATATGGCGTCATCACTCTTGGCCAGGCACCGAACATTTGTGGTGATCTTATAACCCACCAAGGCGCTTGTGGCCAAGACCCCACGTGCTTCTACCACCATACACGCCCAAAAGCCTCGCGAGCGGTCTTCAGGGATAACCAACTTCACGCCCGCAACGTAATTCCATTCGAGTCAATTGCATAAAATGGATGTCTTCATCATTGATCCTCCGGGGGGTTGTCGTCCTTGTAGCTTCTGAGCAATTATATATCGACAGCTTGGACATTGACTACTAGCTTATCGAGGGAACAAGGGCCTTTCTCATCGCCGAGTCTCACGAGCGCCTAGTTAGTGTTACGGCAGCATTCGAGTGCGTGGGGAGGTCGCTCTCCCATCCTGGCAAGTGGTTATCCTAGAAGGTGGATTAAATGTCAGGCGAGTGACAAGCGCATTAGCACCCTCGAATTTCGGCAGCGATTGAATGGATCATCGTTATTGAGGCAGGAAAATGTGAACGGGAGCCGCAAAACCATCTGGTTTTTTTTTGAGAAGCCGGTTGTGCAAGCCGTTGCAACTTCGCTTGTTCCGTCCTGTACCGAAATGGATCAGTAAGGGTTGAAGGTATCCATATTGTGGAGCTTGGACTGCCGAGACCGTTACTTGCGGCTGTCGGCGAGGCGAGGCGAGGCGAGCAAGGCAAGGCTCCCATCAACTGGTGGCTGCCGGTCAGCTTCATCACCAAATCGTGATGGTTTTTTTGTTCACCTGATTTTTTTCCAGCATGGCCTCAAAAGTCAAGTCACATGCTACCTCTGCAATTCAACCAATCAAAATTTGTTCGTTGCCAATTCGGCAGCCACTCATTCCCTGATCTGAATGAATTTTTCAGGTTTGGGGAGGAGCCACCACACCGCCTGTCCGGCAAAATCCGAAACCCATGCCATGCTTCGGCCACCACCCTCAAAATCAACCTTTGAATCTCCCTAGTTACCCTGCCTCCCATGGGCGGTGCTACCACCTCTTTTTTCATCTCAGCCACCCTATTTCTATGTCAACCCTGACGAAATCGTGTCCTCTCCGCCTTTCCATTTGTCTTTTGCACCCCCAATTTCTTTGACACCCTCACTTCTGTATAAAAGACGCTCTTTCAACCAGTTGCTCTTCCCGTCTCCAGACTGTGGATCAGTACTCTTGTGCGCTCTCTTTCGCTTCCACTTTCTTAGCATTTGCATCCTCAGTCTTTGACGCCTCAACTCGCACGATGCACACCTCCCGCATGCTCTCGATCTTCTTTCTCTTCTTCGCCGCGCTGCTTTCTCCCGTACTCTCGGCACCAGTTGCAAGACCGGAAATGGTTGAAGGCGACCTGCTCGAGCGGGAGCCCCTTGCTGAACTCTCAACTTCTGAAGTTGCTGACACTGAGAAACGCAACACCCACACCGGTCAAGGCACATGGTTCTATCCTGGTTTAGGCGCCTGTGGAGGAGTGGGTTTTGCTTTTAGTATGATAATTTGCATGTTTCTCAATGCTTATCTTGCGGCAGACGGATGGGAATAATTCGCCAATTATCGCCATTTCAGCCAAGATCTGGAATGGAGGGAAGCACTGTGGCAAGGTCAGTTTTCTACACTCCCCCCACTCCGCCATGTCACTCACTTTCGTCGTGTATGTTCTAGTGGGTTCATATAAAGAACACCAAGAATAAGAAGACCACGAAAGCTAAGGTTGTCGACGAATGCCCAGGCTGCGGTTCTGGCTCATTAGGTGGGTGTCATATCTCAATGTCCTCCGTCACCCTTTAATCTTATGTCCTGCTGCTTGCAGATATGTCTCCCGCTGTTTTCAAGAAGCTGGCAAGTCAAGGATTAGACGAAGGAGTTATCCCAGTCTCGTGGACCGTAAGTCCCTCCCCACCTTGACGCTTTCGTCTCTGACTTCGGTGTAGTACCAGTGAAGGATACCGCGAATCGTGGAACGCTGCACGAGTTCCTCACGAACTGCTAGGCAACAAGTAGCAACAAAAAAATAATACATTCGCCCTCACCTACAATCCTCTTTTATGCCTAATCATTCCCCTATACCCTTCGTTTCATCCCATGCCATCATCGCGTCGCCCAATCATTCACACGTCACTCCTTCCAGCAGGACTGGGTAATGGGCCCCAAATGTCTAGGTTTGCCTATTATTCCCTGGCAACCGTTCACGCCTCCTTCACGCACTCTGTTGTTGTTGTTGTCGCCACATTCGATTCGTGTTTTTTTTTTTTCTGTTTCTGTTTCTGTTCTGCTTTTTATCTTGATATATACCATTTTGGATTCAGTTTCTTTCAGCTGGCTGCTTCCCGGGGGGCCGTCCCGATACAATGAGGAGCACCAGTCGCGTGGCGGCCTCCTGGCGCATTTTCCTTCTTTTTTTGCCTCGCAACCAGAATCGTTCTCGCTTCCATCTTGCGTTATCTCTGCTTTCCCTTCCCCCCAACCCTGTATTCAGTCAATTTCACGATGTACGACACACCAATCTTGTACAACTTGGCATAGAGTCACTGAAACATGACAACGTTTGTTCAACTGGCGCGCTGATCAATGATCAAGACAACACGCCACCAATTCCCACAGCCTTCATCATTGCATGGCGGAATTAATCGGTGCATGATATTCCACATGTGCGTCGCGTTGTCGTTGACAAAGGCGCAGGCAGCGCTCATCGAGCCTTTCCTTCGTGCCGATGAATAGGGTTACTAAATCTTGCGGACAGCGGATCGGAGGGTCAATCTTAGGCCTCGCACGTCCCCACTTAGGCTGCTGTCCTCGGGTTTACCGTCCTATTTACCCTCTTTTTTTTCCAGGATGCTCTGCATCGCTAAGCATAAGCGAAGCATGAGGCATTTCGCCTTTCCCCAAAGAGTATTTCCACCAGCAACACGCAACTGTGCTTGTGAATCGATGTGTCTTGCAGATCCTCGCGTCGGTCATCATAGATGACTAACCGTCAAGTGATCTCATTTTCGAACGCATCTTACATATTAGCTCGGACCTCGCCCAGCCTTTGGGGGGGCAAGGTAATTAACAACTATAATATCAATTTCCAGTGTAAAAAACCGGCCTGATGGGAATCCGTCCGAACCGACTCCCCAAGATGCACGTTTTGGGGCGCTTTTTGAATCCGTTTATGACCCCGTTTTTCTTGGTGAACGTGTAACCGCCCTTGAATATTAAGGCTCGAGGAAATTGTTGGATTCAAACAATTTTCATATCATGCATGTATGCTCACAGCCCTTACTTAACGAAAGATATCCGATGAATCACCTGGGCCCTTTGTTCATCCTATAGGGGAATGAATGGCGACCCTCCCCCTTGTCACTTCCATGGATGCATCATCATTGTTCGTCTTCTGTGACAGCTGCGAGTCCCGTTTCGAAGACATACAAAGTTACCCGTACTCGGGGATCCATCCCTACCAGCGGGGCTGTTGCTTTCCTTGAATATGATCATCGCCGTACCGTATCCCTCTGCGAATCAATCTAAGTTGCCATGAGGCTGACCAAGCGGACAGCACCCGTGCATGGCACCGGAAACAACCAAAGCCTTAGAAAAGAAAATTTTCGGGCACTGGTCCGAGGTCAAAAACGAGTGGAATTATATTGAAAAGAAGCGAAAGCGATTTCAAACGCATGATAAGGCCTTGACTGTCTATCAAGGTATATCGAACTCCATGGAGCGTTTCAGTCAACGGATGAAATAAGTGGGGGGGAAGGATGTGATTGAGAAAACGTTGGTGAATGAATCAAAAAACAGATTCTTTGAAATTCGGTTGCGGCGAGCGGACCCCTCCAGACTCGTACAGTTTCCAACGTTCGATTTGGTTCAGGGTATGCAAGTGCAAGTGCACCTCCGAAGGGGGGTCGGAAAGGGTAGTTTGACGGTCCATCAGGACAAAGTACTTGGGCAGTCCTTCGTGAAGAGGCGGGTACGGGGATTTCAGGGCGATGCCTGGTATAGATCGCTTCTGGATCCTTTCCCGTAGAGGGATGTACTGGTCTTGCGCTCTCCAGTCTTTAAGAGTAGGTATCTCGTTCGTCTAGAACTTTAAAATAATCCAACACCCCAAAACTCAGCCAATACAGCGCAAAAGTGGAGCGACAGAGATATGTTCATGTGTCCTACCGAATTGCTTACTTACCAGTTTCCAATACGATTTGAGCGGGTCGTTCTCCAGCCGCATGGCAATGCCGTACTCCGGAATTATCGGTTGAACTCGGGACTGCTCCTCTCCTTTCAGCAAAAATTTGAAGGATGACCCCTCCTTTTGAAGCCATCCCTACCCCAGCTATCCTCAACGTTGGGAACGTACATACTGATGAAGCCAGTACAAAAGAGCAGCAAGGGTTTGACTGGGCTTGGTGGTCCCAGCCCCGCCTCATTCCGTTGCTTTGAGCCTTCCAGAACGAGCAAGGCAATCAGCCCCGCTCGACGCTGTTCGCCTGAGCACTATCGTACATAGGGGGACATGGAAAGGAATGTCTGAGGAGCACGACTCGAGGAGGGAATCTCATGAGACAGCGCGAAAATTTCACTGGATAACCGGTCCCACACCTTTGCCCTAATGGGGAGATCCTTATGAAAGCATGGGTGGGATTAATGGCGGCTCTGGGGCGGCAGGATATCTGGGCAGATGAGTCTGGAACCCTATGAGCTTCCTGAGTGAACGATCCTAGAGCGCGCCATGTATGTGGGATCTAGAATTGAGGACCTGGGCCCGGACTTGCTCTTGACTCTCAGAAGGACATGTGCTAGGACGCTAAGGGTGCAGCCTACACAAGGAGACATAGGGCTCAAGGTTGACGAGCGTGCCATCTCTCATTTCATCAAATGATCCTCCCATCACGCTGAAGGAATCAGGAAAAGAACCCCTTGACCCGGCGTCATTCGTGGAAGTGGCGGACGCTCAGCTGAATGGTTGGTTAGCACTGAGGCACAGTACGGTGACGCGCTGCTGATTCCCTAGTGGATCACTACGAGATGGGGCAAAGAATGGCTGGGGTGCACTTTTGAATCCTCGAAGCTGCACCGAAACGCGTTCCATTCCTTGTTTCGAGGCCCTTCTCATTACTCCTGAGCGGGTCTGGTCTGCCCATGACCGTGAATGATGACTGAATGGTGAAGTCAAGTCAACCCCATCTATAACGCCGATGTTAGGACGAAGGACACGGGGATGCGACGGCTAATGTTCGATACGTCAGTTCGAGCACCAGAACTGTGCATCACCGATAGCTCCGGGGGCCAGATAATTGGATGATAAGTATCCTGAAGACCATCGCCCAAACAGACGCGAGGCAGGGGCACCAAAAATAATCCACATAGCAGTTAAAACTGGCGGGCTGGATGTCAATATCTATCTTCCTCTACAAGATGAGCTGAAACATGAACGCGTTTCAGCAGCTTTGCGAGCAGGGGGAACTGTTGAAGGCGCCGAACATTGATTGTGAGGCATTTTCTACAACAGTAAACAAAAACAAACAAAATGGTCCTCGACACAAACAATAGCCCTCTTGCACGCACAGTGTATAGAGTTAAACTCGATCCCCTCCGGCTCGACACAGGTCAGAACTGCCGTCGGTCTAAGAGGCTGGTCACCTGGTTTTTGGGCCATTGTCCGATACCTGGGGCCTCAAATGGCTCAATGTTGGTGCTGCGTACATTGACAGGAGACTAGCCACTGGCCTTCCCATGCTCGTCTTTTTTGTGTTCTTGGCTGGATTAACTGGTTCCGTAGCATTGTGTAATGTTGCTGGCACTATTGCCAAATCGTTTGGTGACGACGCCGCTGCTGGTCAAGGAATGGCTCGTAGGTAATTGATTTTTGAGAATGAATCATTGCGGCTCAGGTTGTTGTGGTTGACCAGTTTATGTCTTGTTTACGAGCGTTGGGCCGTCCCTTGGAGGTCCGGTTGGTGAACGGACCGCTGAGAATCCACAAATGGGATACCCCTGCCAGATTGATGTTATCATTGGTGCTATATATGCTACAGGCGTGGCACTGCTCCCCGAGTGCATTTGTTCCGTCTCTTCTCTTCTTGATGGTCACTTATATGGATTGTGAAACTTCCAGGACACTTGCAGGTGTTGTCATTCCCAGGACGGCCAAACAGAAGGATGGCGTCGAAATGGAATTGCCCACGTCACGCAAGATCGTTCTGGATGACGCTATCTCCGCGTTTATCATGGCACTTAATATCACGGTCACCGAACCCATCGTCCTCTCCTTAGGCTTATACAACGGTCGGTTCTGTGCATTTCTAGACAGCCAAGAATTAGCTGATGGTCGATGTACATATAGGCTTCAGTCATGGTCTGCTGTTATTGTATCTCGACGGTCTATTCGACGTGTTCGTCGTCAGCTACGGGTTGTCCTATATGTTCATTCGTAATTTTCAATTCTGAATGAGGACATAGATATGGGCGGCAGCCTCACATTCTTGAACTTCGCAGCCGCGTTAGTCTCATAAGCAATGACAGACACTTACCTATTTGAATAACCAGTGGGGTGATCTTGTTCGTCTTGTTCGTGCCGACTTGTCAGACGGGGTCGCAGGAAGAACGGCGGGAAAATTCGTCCAGAGTCTCGTTTCTTGGGCTCCCTAGCCGTGTGCGTGCCCCTACATACGGTCGACCTCCAGAGCTTCTCGACTGGAATGCCTTGGTTTCCCAGTGTATGGGCTTTCCCATTTCATTGTTCTGGTTCGCATGGACGTCAGCGCCTGGCTTGGGACACACCTCGTACTGGAGCCCTGTCATGGCCGCAATTGGGTCGTCCCGCCTTATTCAATCCCCGTGCAACGTCCTTACAGTGACTTTTTTTCAGCCCTCCTTGGTATTGTTAACCCATTTCTCTGGCTGGAAATGCAGAATTATATCGCGGGTAGGTTTTTGGTCATTCACCAATTTGGTGTGCTTACGCACACCTGATCTCGAAGACTCATACCCGAATCTGGCTGGTTCGATGATCGCTGCTTTTCCCATACCATCCTCCCTCGAAACTCTCTGATCCCGAATCCGGAGTTCAGCATATTACGGCAAACTTGACTGCTGTTGCTCACATTCCCTGCGAGTGATTGACAGTCTAGTGCACGACTCGAACACATCGGGATTAGTATTAGGACTGTGCAATGAACACACCGACCTAGAAAGTCTCAGCTGGCTCCCAACCCCCTGAACTAAGATTTGTCCACGAAGTTTTGGCTTGTATCATGTCAGAAGGTCAGATCCTGGGCTCCTTACTAGCTAGGAGCTCTTGCCTTGATTGGAGCCTCCCACACACCCAGCATGGAGGGTCTAATCTGGACCTTCGCGCGGCTCGCGTCCGACGCCGTGTCACCGAGCGAACTACCCGCTCCAGGGTCCACGACTCTGGGAAATCTCCTTGCCGTAACCATCATATTTAATTACATGACTCCGACTCTACACATCGCCAGTGGTCACTTTTTCGCTGATGGCCTCGTACACCACGTATGCGGTACGGAACTTCGCTTAATCTGCGTATTAGTGTGCAATTGACACCTATATTAACTCTTAGGTTTCATTCTTATAGTCGCGTTATACATCTCTGCTTCCATGAAATTCTTCTTTTGGACAAGATCAGAGGAGCAACTGGCTACCAAGGCGAAAAGGCTGGAGGACTTTGTTTGGTTTGGCTGACTTCATAGTGCACAATGAGATGTACTCAGCCCATACGCCAGAGATAATGCGAATAGAACCTAAACCCCTGGGTACAGCCTGCTTAGACACGCTCTTCCGCTGTCTAAGCTGCAAGTGAAGCTTATTGGTAAAGAACGACCACCACTGACCAATGAGAAGCTCACCGTAAAGACGTTCGTTTCTTACTTCTGGCATGGTGGTTACGAAGGCGTAGCCCGTGAATTTGGCACGGTGTGTCAACCATGAGGAACCGGGTAGCAACAATGAAGAAAAGAGGGAACGGTCGGGTTGGGTTCGTGCGTCTACGATTTCTTGGATATAGAGACGCAAGTCATGAGGTTTTCGACACGTAAAGGAGAACGAATCACTGGGTTTCTGTTGAAGTGCAACCTCACGATGTGACCAGCACCCGTAATGTGCGGCCTAAATTGAAAATCCTGTCGATCCGAAAAAAAAGGGACCGAAATACTCACCACCCGAGTTTCATCTTGTTCCACCCAGTCATTGTTGAGAAAGGTCAGGGTGGCCCGTCAAACCTACATTGAACACCGCAATGAACGCATAAGCTAATTTTTAAAAGCAAAAAATCCTATCTATTAGGAAGGAATGGGTCCGAGATATGTACGATAACTATTCGCCATTTGAGCTCTAGCCGCAGCATCGATAGTGGATTGTTTGTTACACGCGTTCCGCCGAACCTTGACAAGCCCTGGTACAACATGGCGCTCATCGAAGGCGCCAATGTATCGTTCCCCGAAGATAACCCAAGTGTACTACATTGAGGCTTGGACTTGATGGAATAAAGGAGGTGCTGAATGTACGGGTCCCCCAAAATGGATCCGGGCACATCGCTCTCACCTGGTCGGCAGAACGGGGTGAGTTTATTGCATGAAGCCCGATCCCCGGACTACAAATCCTGGCGTGGCCCCACTTTCCCACTTCTCGCCCCTGGTCCTGTGTATTCTTTCCTTGGCAGGTGACACAGTCTATGAGCATCCTTCCGGAGCGGATATTCAGGTGAGTCTTATATAAATCATGCACGTTGTTGACCATCACACACATCCACTCCTAGAAACGATGCCTTGGTCGGTCCCCGTCAAGCGTCAATTTGAAAAGGTCCCTGCCAACCCCTCCAAGGCTGACTTCCATGGGCCTTATAATAAACTTCTTTACTCTCTGTTTCCGGCGGACTCCTTGTTTATGGTTATTCCTCCGCCGCCCGCTTCGCATGAGTCAGCCGACTTCCTCACCTTGTTTGAGGTTCTGTTTGAAGATAAACCTGTCCTCATACTGGGGCTAAACCCACCCAGCCACCTTCGTTACCCTTCCAACCGCAAAGCCGCTGATAAAGAAATTCGGGATCGCATTATCGATTTGATCGGTTCGTTGGGATATACTCTTAACTAAACCGGTTGGAAACTGATGCCCCACCGACACTGGCAGATGATTGCCCCATCCCTGTTCTATTTGCCGTCCATGCGATGGGAACGAAGCTCTGCTTCTTCACCAAACGTTCTGGCCAGCCTGTCCAACCGCGGGCCATTTCCCCTGGCCCTACATATGGGACCAACACTGCACCACGGGAGCGCTGGGAGTATGACATTCTGGAGGAAGAGGGAGAGCTGAAATTCCGAGAAATGGTTGAAGAAATAAAGCAGGCTTGTGCTGCCCTCTGAAGGTCATGTACGTCTGGTTGAGCATGGATCAGCTATTTTGAAATTGTGTTTCCACGCCACAACTTAGGGGGAGTGTTGGATTGACAAGTCATGATGGAGACCGCCCTCACTTTCTTCGGTACACATTCGAAGCCATATGGTTGTTTCTTTTGTGTAACCTATGGTGGACTCTTATTGTTAGATTGCTCTTCTGCTGCAGTGATGTTTACATAATGCACCCCTGCCAATATACCTGCCGACAGATGCTTTCCATCTTGAGACGACAATTCAGTTTGAGCCCCGGTCTGATATGCGATCGGCAAAAGCGCCAGATTATGAGACACGAATGACCTGCTGTGCAGATAACAACGTCGCCTGGTCCCAGCTATAGGCAGGTTACCAGCCTCTGAGCCAGCTACAGTGACCAACAGATCCAAGCAAGGTCATAGTTGCAAAGCAACCTTGATAGTATTTGGATATTACCTCAAGACATCAAAGTAGGGTTTACAAATTCGTGGTGTACTTGGACCGAGCCGAAAAGTAGCAGAAATTCATGGTCCATTACATAGATGAAATACGTATTGGACTTAGTCTATGTCGCGTGAGACTCAGACTCGTATAAGAGATCTAAGATTGTAAATACCTATGTCGCGTGAGACTGCGACAAGAATTATACATGAGTTATAGGTAGAAGATATAAGATGGTTCTCACCTCAGACTCGTATAAGAGATCTGAGGGAGAAAAGTCTAAGAATTCCTCCCTTATATATGCGACATTCCTGTCGTCGTACAAAGGGAGTTTTAAGTTGAATAAGAAGGGCAAAACGCCTCAAAGCGCCCCAGAATGTAAACAAAGTTGATATTCTAATAATACGTCTCCAAGACGGATAGAATGGGCAGTCGTTGCTTGAGAGTAATGATTCCGGTACAAAAACGACCAAGATCACTGCCAAGCGATTGGCGAGAGGGATACAGCCGTTTAAGCATCTGGAAAATTACTCAAATGAAAACACCCGTGAGTGAGGCTAATAAACTTGCAATGTCGGGCTAACCGATTTTGACCGCTAAACGTCGAATGAGACAAGGGTCTTGAATACTATACTTCCAAAAGAGCTAGTAGCAAGCAGAAAGCGTTTGAGAGCCAGCCATCCTGATAGTCGCGGGGAGGAAGTCTAACCTTTCATTCGGGTGCTTCCATTACCTTTGCTTGAATAAGGAGCAGAGACACCCCCAATTAAGCTTTCGTGCAGCGCTGACGGGGCTTCCGGTTGTATTGGAGTCGGCAATTACTGACGACGTAAAGACTACCATCCTCTATTAGGGAGCCACATGTACTAATAATCCTTATTACATCATGCACAACAAATGACTAGGTTGAAAGAGAGTATTGCAAGCAGTGCGATTAGGGATATCCATGGAAATATTCCAGCCAAAATAGAAAGAGGGTTTTAAGGCGGAGGTGCCGTATTATTGGGTTGCTGGGCCATTGAAGGTGCTGTCACAATGGCTCTAGCAGAGAAGAGGACTCCGCCACGGTGAGGTACACTTGGGGCTTGCGCAGGGTCATAGTCTTGTAGAGTCTTGATGTCTGCAGCAACACGTTTGCGTTCTTCGGACCTCCGCCAGACGAGCGTCCTGTATCCATTTGCCGAACAGAAAAGGAGAAATATTACCAAAGTGACAAGGATTCCCGCTCCGAAAAGCTATATATTCATGTGATCAGCTCAAATCATTGGAAGCCATAGCGTTAGAGCCTGCTTACACCGTATGTTGCGTATGCCACAGGTTGGGGGGGGATAGTGAAGACAAGTGGCGCATCCTCACCAGCGGCACCATGTGGGAATGACCCTATAGGATAATCCAGCACCTGGATTGAGACCATCAACCACAACATAGCAGCAACTACAGATCCCAAGGCCCCGTAGACGCCCACTGCAATGATGATCTCCCATATGTAGGGGGTAGTGAATGGGTAATCATGGAGCCGCGAGCACCACGTTAGAAGTCCTTGGACCGTGGAGGTGAGCATGAGCCCAATGGTGAATAAAGCGAAGCTATAGCACATATATGAGACATTGCCACGCGATGCCCTACGTTGGACGTCAGAGAAGGGCTACCTGGCAGTAAGGATGGGCTTACGAGGTCATTGATGTGTAACTTAAACCAGCACCGAGACCACACACAGCAGTCATTGCCGTGATGAGATTGTCGTAAGCATTCCATGCGTCCTAGATCATTGCATTCAGATGGATCCATCGACTTGGCACGTGCAGTTTCACCTTCGCCCAATCCGCAATGCCTACAGGAAAACAACACTGAGCATCAAGAAGCTACGAGTTACGAATTGATGCTCGCCTTTATATCCGGTATTTTGCATGCATGCTTGTGTTTTGGCGAGCTCGCGTATCTCTTTAATCTCTAATTTGACTTCATTGACCTGACAGCAATGCAGAAGCAGAGTCAATATGGGAAACTTATCCCACAAAACGACTCACTCTGTTATCGATAAACTTCCGGTTGGTCTCGCAGGCTTTCCAATCCTCAAAAGCTTTACGAAATTCCTGAAGACACACTGAGTGCGCGCTTAAATGATAGGAACGACGATTACGCACCTCCCTCGGGGAATTAATCGTTACATTATAGACCTTTTCTAATGCAGCGTCCTCTTCCTGGGACGCTCGTGCCAGCTTCATTGAAGGAGCAGAAACAGGGGCTCCATTGAGGTTTTCCCAGAATCGCTCAGATGAGGGACGTACCAGAGTCTTCAATTTTGAGTAAGCATCTTCCCGTCTCTTTATCAATTCGTTTCCCTTATTTTCCGTATCAGCCTAATACGAAACAGCACATTTAGTATCGGTTTCAAGCTTTAGAAACAGGGTTTACTTGGAGATGCTGGAACCCAGGTGATAAGCTAGGCAGCATTAGACCTGAAAGCCCTCCTCGGCCGGCGAGCTTAATCGAGGGAACATATACAATCCATATGCTCATGTTCAAGGCAACTCTATAAACTGGGAAGATGAATTCTAGTTTGTGCCTCGCCTCTGACTGTGAAAACGCATCCTATACGCCAAATGGCAAATTGAAAAAGCATGGAGGATGGGTGTGAAAGTGACATACGATGAGTAAGACGAAGGATGACCAAACGAGCACTAGGAGGCTGAGAGGCAGGAGAGGGACGACGAGCAGTATCAACGCCAAAGCTTTTGTAACCATTACAGAGGTAATATTGTCGTTGGCGTGTTCCCTGTAAAATTCCTGGGCCTTCTCGAACATATCAACGTCGCTAAAATTAATGCATTCATGTGCTCTATAGGGAAGACGAGCGCTATGTCCAGAGTATGATTTACGATATTCATCGGTGCTGCACTGATACGGTTGATCTGCTCTTGCAGCGGATTGGAACTCCGTCTGAAGATGTCCGAAGAGTGTTGGATTGCCGCCTTGATTCCCTTCTTCCATTGTTGCCGGACTAGGGGACAAGAATGGTGGCAGATGAATACTTGAGCACATCAGGAGCTGGGCGCTTAGCTACTCTATGAGACGTTGCGCGACTTGGGGTATGCCCAGAGGAACACCGGGGCCCACTGGTCTCACTGGTCGGCACTGACGAGTTCGTGGATAAAAAATTATACAGATGGGCGGGCGCTGACACTGTGGCCAACATCAGCAGAAGGCAACGGGGGAATGTGTATGACCTACCAAGCCGTCAATGCACAGATACGAGAACCGAAGCTTTGCCAACGAGAGTGCCTTAAGACAGAGAGTGTAAAGGAAGCCTTGAGGCGCCTAAGTACTCGGGTGCCTGGGCTCGGTGGCTGTGCACCAAACACGACGAATTTTATCGTTTTTGATCAATATCTATCGTTCGACAGGCGGGGGCAACCAATATACGAGGGAATCGAGAGGATTCTGTCACACAAGTATAATTTGTACTCCATTACTGTAAATCACAAGTAAATCACAGATGATCTGCAATAGCATTACTTACATAAGTAATGGTTGAAGATAATATCCCGTGCCTTCGTCCGATTCTTAGCACCCACCCGACCACATTCGTTGGAATAATGCTAGTTGGTGTTCCTTGCGGCATCAACCATAAGTATGCCACCATTATCTGTTTCTTAATTCTGTTCATGTCTGCGACTATTCCACACCTCTGTGACTACTCTCTGTTTTCGCTTCCTGTTGTCTTTCATCCACGCCTGTTTAGCTTGTATCGGTACGTGGCTAGCTCGCCTGCGCAATTGCATCCGCCGCAGGTTCATCTGGACTGTGTTCACTACCCGCTGGCTCAGACCGATTAGACACTACCATCAGCTTGAAAAAGGAGCCAGCGTGCATTGGCCCGAAAATGCTCCAAATTTGGCATATCTCGAACCTTATCACTGTCTGATGCCATCTATGTAACACAGAATGGCAACGTGAATTGATGCGGCAAGTTGCAATAGCGATGGGGCACAGAACTGAACCAGATGCACAACCACTGGAGGCTGCCTCGGCTCTATAGTTGTGCAAAGACAGGGATGACGAGTCACCCCTGGAAAGCCACACCCACTCGGATGGTTTCAGCCAACCCACCACCGGAGAAACCTGTTCCCTCTCCTTCTATCTCAATAATATCTTTCTTTGATTCGTCCAAAGCGGCATCGCACGCTGAGCATTGAGAAGATGGTTTTACCAACGAGTCACAGCATGTCTTGCAGATGACATGCGAGCACGGGCGAAGCACTGGGAAATTGTGGTGAATATTCTGAATGGCGAGACCAAAGCAAAACTCACAGGTAAGTTTGGTCGCATTGGTGAGTTCTTTTTTGCAGGATGGACAAATCGCTTTTGTGTGTTCGGGGTTCTTCGATGATGCATGGGACGCTGGGCCTGGAGCGTCCGAGGACTTGTTAGAGCTTGACTTCACGTCATAAGAGAATATGACCGGAATAAGGGACTTCATGCTAGGATCAATATTCTGTTAGTAGGCCGCGCTTGTGTGCCTAATCTCGCGACTGCTTACTTCATGAGATGGCTAGGTTTGCTTTGGTGGCAGAGACACTGTAATTTGATGTCCTTGAGCCTCCCAGGAGCGGCTTCCGGTGTCAGACTTGGGAGCCAAAAGTCGGGTAACTTCGCTCTTCGTGCTTCCGCCTGTTCAGCTTCTATTTGCCTGAGAGCGGCTGCTTCAGCTTCTTTAGCGAGTTTATCCACCGTCTCTTGATCAAAAATGGAAAATTTTCGTTTGGATCCTCGGAACGCTGACCATAGGAAATGGGCGTGATGCACATGTACGGTACTTGCAGTTATGGAAGTATGTATCTACGAACCTTCAACTGATGACTCTGATTTCCCCACACCCTCTGGCGGCTTCAAGTCTGTCCTCTTCCCGCCAAGCCCTAACTGGTTCTTTTCAAAATCAGAAATAACCCGTTCTCTTGCCTTTAAAATTGCGGTTTCTCGTTCCTCCTCTTCTTCAGCAGCCATAGCCTCGATTTTTGCTTGGTATCGTTTGATTTCCTTCCGTTGAGAGAGAAGATCCGAGTAAACACACTCTTTGCAGTAGAGATGTCCACGAGAGCAGGAAACGGGATCGCGAGCGCGCTGGAGGCAAAGGGAACAGGAATCAAACTCCCTCATGGACTCCGTGCCAAGACGTTGCTGTTATTGGCACAATCAGCCTTTGTGGTCGCACCAGGAAGGGTGGGTCAAGAAAGCACCTTCTTGGTGCCATAGTACGCACCAAGCTTCCCTCTTTCAGCATATGTGAAGACGCTGCAATACTACCCGTCAAGCTAAGCTTAAAGGATGGAAATGACCAGTTGGGATGCAAACCTGGAAGCTGTATTATTGCGAGAGTGCTTAGTCTACATTCCTAATGTTAGGATATCGATTCCATGGAAGAGATTCGCAACGCTCGCCATCTCTAGCGCAAGTTTTGACCACAGAAGGCGATAGATCAGGTTGTGCAAAGCCGAATTATGGAATAGGAGAGCCGAAACGCCCTGCGATACTGGGTGAGCTGACTCAATTGCGTCCGCCGGAGCTGACCGAGCGAATTCAGTCGTGTTCTGTGGCCCCGACTCGAGTTTCGCTTCTACGTCTTTGTCCGCTCTGCCTCCTGCCGTTTCAATCTTCTTTCTGATACCTTTTCATACTGTGCCTCAGTAATGGGGAGGAAGGCGGCAAAGGCCACCAGAAAGCTCGCAAAATCGGGCGCACTTAAGCGAACTATAGATGCCCGACGAAAGCACCAGAAAGTCAGGAAAGGCATTGAGCGACGAAAAGGGGGGAAAAGAAACGCGCAGAGTGCTCCCTCGGATGATCCTAACTCTGATTTCACTGACCAAGAAGATGTAAAGCCCAAAACTCGGAGCAGGCGCGCGGCCGTTGATTTTATTGGTGAGGATGGGGAAAGTGGGGAGGAATTAGACCAATCTGTGCACCCTTCGGGGGATAAGTGCGTCTACTTATCCTCAATTCTGGGCATGTGTTGATGATGGTTTCAGGTTCGGGAAAATGTCCATCGATGATTTGCTTGGTGGTGACTTCATGAACGACGACGAGGATGACGAGGAAAGTTCTGATGAGGAGGAAGGAGATGATGACTCCATCGATGACCTAGAAGGTTCTCATCCATATTCTCTAATGGGTCTGTACCTGTCTGAGTTTCCCAACATAGACGAAGAAACTGTGCACAAGCTAGATTTGGCAGTTCTTAAGGAGAAGGACCCAGAATTTTACAAGTATCTCCAGGAGAATGACCCAGAACTGCTCAACTTTTCTGCAAAACCACCACCTCCTCCCAAGGACGATGGGGGGTTCGACCTAGTCGGCGATCAGAACGATGAGGAAGCCTCTGCAGGGCTCCCTGTTTTAACCCTTGACGTACTTAGAGGCTGGCAGACAGCAATACTTGAGGTAGTGCCGGGGGTCACCTGGAAGTTTTCCATCTGGGCAATTCACATTCATTCTTTAGACCCGGTCATTGGGAGCCTTGCGGAAACTTCACGACGCTTTCTGTTCCGCTGTGTCGATGAATGACGAGTCTAATCGCGCAACTCAATCCCCTTCTTGGAACATAGAAGACTCTGACGGTACAGAACACTAGCTTTTTCGTATCTTTGGGGATTAAGAGCGTTATTCGCAGTGTTCAACAAACTGATTGTGACAACATTGAAGTTCACGCCCGTCGTATTTGAGCACCATGCCCCAACCAAGGTGACGAGAGGTGGAAAAATGTGAGTGTAAACTATTGTAGAGATGTTCAAGGGCTTATTGCGTCTTCCCAGAAAACCACCCAAACGATCCCCAACACTTAGAAAGCTTTCTCGCCCATACCTCCAGAGCATCGTCCATCTTGTCCAACAACTGTCAGATGCGGAAATGCAACAGCTTGCCATCCAAGAGAGCTCAAAACTACTACCGCACTCCTTTACCAGTCGGAAAGTTGTTCGAGCTTATTTAAAGGTGCGAGAGTGGACCCCATATTTCTTTGTTGGTTTTTACCCCTCTGCTTCCCCTTCAGATGTGTCTGGAGCTATGGGCGACCGCTGCGATGAATGTCCGACTCGCATCGTTGTTCGCTTTGCGAAAACTTGCCTCGGCTGGGAACGAGTCTATTCTCAACGATGTCCTCAGAGTAAGCGCTGTGTTATCAGATAGACATCCGCTTCATTATGATGTCTTGGCGCATGGTCCAGGGAACCTATACAGCATTCATCCATGCAAGCAAAACTCGGCTCACTGCCCACAACTTGCCTTCGGTCAACCTCATGAAGAACTCGGCCAGTGAACTTTATTTTGAGCACCCTTCGGAGGCATATCAGCTTGCCTTTGGCTACATTAGGCAACTTGCGATTCTTCTGAGGAACAACATGAAGCTCAAATCCAAGGTGTGAATCCAGATAAGTTTAAGTTGGTTGGGTTTTATGATGAACTTGTCACAGGAGTACCGAGGTGTATACAACTGGCAATTCGTGCATTGCGTGGACTTCTGGGCCACAGTGTTCGCGAAATCATGCAATCCTGAGGCGGAAGGTGCACGACGGGAGAGCGAATTGCGGCCACTGATATACCCTCTGGTGCAGGTAGCACTTGGTGCAGTAGAGTGAGCATGCCGTTGACGTCTGCCGGAAGCCACTGCTGACCGTTCACCGCAGATTGGTCTCTGGTCTTCGCCATTATCCGTTTCACCTTCAAATTCTTCATTCTATGCTCCATCTTACCCGGTATACGCGTACTCACATACCCATCTTCTCCTTCATCGTTCCTATCATAACTTCCTCACTTAGTGACAAGGTTTCGAAGGCGAAATCAAATCTTCGGCCCCTCAGTCTACCTCTTCACATACGCTGTCCAGAACAATATTCACGGACACTCGTATATACCGAAAGTTTATGTGATGAGGCGGTCTTCGTCCTGGGCGGCTTCTGTGAATCCCTCCAGAACAGTGTGGCCTTTCCAGAAATTACGGTACCCCTGATTCTCACCTTAAGAAAGGCCTTAAAAGGAGCGCGCAACAGGGGGAAATGCGTTGCTATGGTTAAAGCGCTCATCGAGAGGATTGAGGATGGCGGGAGGTGGGTGAATGCGAAAAGGTCAAGTGTCACCTTCGCTCCGAGCAACACCGATGACGTCGACAAATGGGAGCGGAGCATTGAGATTGAAAAAACTCCAGTTGGGAAATGGATGAGGATTCAGCGCAAAGCTCGAGACAAGCAAGCTGCGTTGGCCCAGAAGGTATGTATCGTCGGTTGTAGCATTGGAATGTGGACCTACTTTCCACCTACAGGCCCGAGAAGGCAAAGACCATATCCTTGACGATGACGATGACGATGACGATGACGAAGAGGCGGAGTAGTTATTCAGGATGTGAACCACAACAGCGATGAACTGGAACTCTCCTTTTGGTTTTGGTCGCAAGTTGAGTACGGTTCTATATACGCTCTGTGTAGTTTGAATAGTGTCCAATAAATAATAACTGCGGAATGAACGCAGAATCATTGTCATGGCCGATCCAAGCTAGGCGCGGAATCAATGATCCTCAAGGATCAGCTTTGGTACCACATTCATGGCCATTAACTACGAAGTAGGTTAGATCTCTGCCGTTCGACTGGGCGGAAACAACCAACCTCCTGAAAAAGAAGTTTCGCTGCATATGGGATTGTCAATTTGGTGACCTTCTTGGAACTCTTGCATTTTGGGCACCACCCCGCATATCCCATCATACCACACGTTTGACAACAATGAATCTCGAAGGCATCGGATGAGATCATCAGCCTCTCAAGGAGAAGCTGGGTTGCTCCATATCCAATAAGACAGTCACGCTCCATTTCACCAAGTCGCAGTCCCCCATCTCGGGACCGCCCTTCAGTAGGTTGGCGAGTTAATGTAGCGCGCGGACCCCTGTGAAGACGTCTGAGCCATGGACGGTGCAGACTAAGATCGCACCTGCCTAGAACGAGCATGCATTTTATCCATTACCATGTGCTCTGCGCATCAAGTTAGCCTCTATCCAGTAATTATAGGTACACAGAACCTACTCAGCTTCTGTGAAAATGTAGATCATTTCCATCAGGCAATTACTACATATACCCGAGGACGAGTCTCGTACCTGATAAAATATTGGACCAAAGTACACGTAAGCTTCCATTGGTTCTCCAGTTATTCCGCTTGTGAGGCAGTCTTTCCCACTGTAGCTGAACCCGTGTTCAATGAGAATGCGAGACATATCTTCAACCTGGACGCATGGTGAGAGACACCAAAAAGGCGAGAAATGTGGCACCACAGACCTTTGAGCCCCCGAAAGCTGTCCCATATTGTAGTTTCCCAGCCATTACACCAGCCTGGAATCCGTCAGCGCGACGTGTGATGGTCAGGAGCGTGCCGTGCGTACTTTTCCAGCCAGGAGTTCGATCATCTTTCCAACCGTCATGCGGGAAGGAAAACCGTGGGGATTCATGATAGTGTCTAATCTATATGTTAAGCAGGCCATGCGACAGATTTGGACATAGTAACATACCGGGACAAATCCCCTGGTCATTGAAGGGCATGTCCTCTTGATTGACGATGAGACCACATACACCTTTCTGCCCATGTCTTGACGAGAACTTGTCTCCTAGCTCAGGACGCCTGGTTTGACGAATCAGGACCTTGACGAGAAGATCCTCCCGTTCGTTGTGGCTGAGCAGAACTTTATCAACCACACCCTCCGCCGGATATTTGTACGTGATAGGAGCATTTCGGTATTGTACAGCGGATGGAGGCCCAGAAAATGAACTATCAGCAGAATTTTGTGGCGATTGCTTGTTGACAAGAATATCGCCATGCCTGAGTACTTGACCTGGCGCACAGAGGCCATCACCCTCGATCGGGTGATACCGATTATAGCCAGTAACCTCTTCCTCCGATGGCCCAGCTACAATTCGATCATATGTCCCGTTTGAATAACTCTGGATAAGTGTTTGATGTTTTCTCATCACTTGGCATCTTCCATAACCACGGTCTAAGCCGGCCTATTATCAGAGAGATCTTCAGATGTAAGCCAGAGTGAAGGAACAGTGGAACGGCTAGCCTTATTCAAGATGAGTGCATCTTCAATATCATATCCTGAATAGCTCATCACCGCAACAGTGGCATTTTGCCCGGCTGGCAGTTTGTCGTATCCGACAAGTTCTATTGTCTTCGTTTTAACCATAGGCTGTTGCGGATAGACTGACAGATAGAGCAAGGTATCGATACGGTTAAGCTGGTTGTAGCCGATGGCTCCGATGGCCTGTTTACCCATGGCACATTGATACGTGTTTCGGGGAGATTGGTTGTGATGAGGATAAGGGATGAGGCCAGCAACAGCGCCTAGTATCGTGAATGGTTCAATCTCCAGGTGAGTCGTCGAGACCGTTATTGATTGTTCGTCGAGGGCAATATGAGTATCGTTCTCCTCGTTGACATCGAGATACTCTACCAGTCCCTTCTTGAGGAAATCCTCGAAAGTGACAGTGCCCTTCTTCAGCAGCTACAGTTGGCCATGAAGCATAGATCAGCGAAGAAGACGCAGTTGAAGCTTAAGGGCATACTCGGATATGATCATCAGTGATCTTTGGGCGCTGATTTTCCACAATAATCGTTGGCCGACAGATGCGCCCGCCATCACTTGCCACGTGGACTGTACGATGATGGTGGTTGGTGTAAACACTGACAAACTCACTGAAACGACCAGCACGTCTCAACTTCCGGAAGTTGGAGACGAGTCGAGCTGGAGTCCGGGTTAGCCCAACAACATTACCATTGACATTGACAATATACGTTTGCGGAGAATAAATCTCCGCCCCCGTCGACAGTGATATATCTGTATGTAGATATATTAATCCGAGTATAGTGTCAATATAATCTCCACACCTTCAACGCCAAGAGCAAAAACAAGCTCGATGATTGGTCCTTCTTCAACATCTGTCGTGATGTGCGTCATCAATGCCAGATTCTTGACCAGTCCGCAAGCTTCTCCTTCAGGTGTATCACTGGGGCACAGCATACCCCACTGACTAGGCTGCAGTGCGCGAGGTCCGCTGACTTTTCGTGTCTTCTCGAACTGACTAGTGATACGCGTCATCATCCCGAGGGCAGATATGAAACTCAGCCGACTGAGGACGTGCGTGATTCCGGCTCGCTCCATGCGAAAACGCTTGATATTCCAGTTACCTGTCGAGATTGCGCGAATGAAGCCGGTCCCGATCGATTCACCTTGATGCTTCATTGCCATCCCAACGTCAAAGACGCTTGTCCGAGACGGCTTCTCGAGAATCTTCTTGATCGTGCTGCGGAGATTTTGATTGTACGTCTTAAATAGGTCCTCGAATAGGAGAGACAAGAGTTGTCCAGCACTATTGAGGCAATAGGGGCTAAATATAAGCGAACCAACGATGGCGTCATGGACGTACAGTTCTAATCGCTTGTTCCCAACATAATCTCTATCATCGACCATCTTTTCATCTTTCATGGCCATAAGCACACGCCTTGCCATGATGCCAAGATATATGCCTTTGGGGCGCAAGTCCATATCCTTCACAGCGACATGGGCGAGGACAATAGTGGCCAGGGCCTCCATGGCATCCTCCCAAAGGGGTCTCTTCTGCTGCGCCTTCGCACCAATGAATGACTGCTTTGTGCGAACTCTCGATCCAAGATAGTTCAATGCTTGCTGGCGCGTGAATACTTGAAGCTGGGCCGACTCTTCGATGTTCACGGAGAATGCGTTTTTGTATGTCTCTGAATTGCCGGCACACAAGAGCAAGATCTCTTTGTCAGATTGAATTGATAATGCTTTGAGGGCTACACATATGGGGATCTCCTCTGTGAAGGAGTTATGGCGAAGGTACAGGCGGCCATGTTTGGTGACAACGTAAGTCTTTGATTTGCGCTCCGCCGAGCTCCTACAACAAATTCATGAGCGACCAGGTGAATACACTTAACGCACGGGCATACGATGTCACCGAGGCCTGGATCGTCCCTTTCACAGTATCGGATTCAACTATGATACGATTTTTGCTTAGCTGCTCCTGGACAAGAATCACTTTTTCTGTCCCCTTCACGATGAAATATCCTCCAGGATCAAGAGGGCATTCCGTCATCCGAGCCAACTCAGCCTCTGTTCGACCATAAAGAACGCATTTGTTGCTTCGGAGCATTATGGGCAGCCTCCCTAGCATAATGTCGTCCCTTGTAACAATTTCGTTCCCTCGAGTATATCGGACGGTAGCGATGATTGGAGCAGTGTAACTTGTGTCGCGCAACCGGCATTCATGAGGAGTAATTGGCGTCTCGTAGACACCTCCATCAGAGTGTTCCGTTCGTTCAGGGTGACCAACCCGAACATCAAGGTATTTTAGGAAGAACTTCGGATCCTCCTCCACAGTGATTTTGTCATTGGCTCGAAGGATGTTCTTGATATCCACATCGACGAAATAGTTGAATGAGTCAATATGCTGCTTCACAAGCCCTTTGGCCTTGAGAAAGGCAGGAAGTAGAAGCCATTTGTCCTGCGCGAATTAGTGTTTGATAATCAGAGCAGAACCACGTACATACCTCAACTCTCTTTATAGGATCTGTAAGGCCTAATCCTCTCCATTTCCTCCTCGTTATCTCTTCCCATTCTTGAAGACCTTCCACGTCAACAATCTTTTCCACTTTCGGTTTCAAAGGTGCTGACGCAGGCCTGCTAGGAGCCGGTCGAAGTCCATTTTTCGTTGTCGATGAAGGCCCAGACAGGGCAGCGGGGGCGGAGGCCCTGGGCCTTCGCGGGGGCATCCCTCAAATGGAACTACCGAGGATATTCGATCGACGACCTGCACAGTTCACGTGCACTCGCCAAAAATAATAATTCCCACATTACTCGGATTCTGAAAACACAAACTTCAATGGCGTTTATCACACTCCGGGGTGCGATCCCCAAATCCGCTTTCGCTCGTTCTCCAGCTGCGCTGCTCAGTCAAAAGCGATCATTGGTTACTCTGTCCGAACATCTGGTATGTGCCGTGGATGGGATCCCAGCTCGTCAACCCTAATCTGAGATCTTCGCGTTCGGATAGTATACTGCGCGTGCCACGGCCAGCGGCGCTGGGAGGAACGGAACCGTTAAGTCCAACGATGGCACCGCCAGTAAGCACACGAGCATTTATTTCAAATCCATTTATACACAACCCGCTACACACTACCCAACCAGCCCCATTGGACATCAAACTGTCCATGCCAAAAGCGCTTGGTGGAGACGGGAAAGGTCATAACCCTGAACAATTATTTGCCAGCGGCTATTCCGGTGTGTTCATTCAACTAGTATTGTCTGCGAGCACCCGCTAAGCGTATTGTGTATCAGCGTGTTTTCTTGGTGCGCTTCAGGCCGTTGCAGCGCAGAAAGGGAAGAAAGATGCAGTAAAGGAGGCAAAAATTGATGTTGCCGTTCATATTGGACCTCCTACCGATAAGGTATCGATGGTTTGGATACGAATCTACTCGGGTGACCTGGCTAAGCACGCGTATTTCAATAGCCTGGTTTTGGGATAGCGGTTGATATCAAGGTTCACGGTGTCCATGATAAGGACCTCGTTGAAGCTGCCCATGAGGTCGGTCTCTGCCATCCCCGCTCCTGCATTCCCAGTTGACGCGCGTTTGCCCTCGCTTCTGTCTACACAGTTTTGTCCCTATAGCCGCACTTTGGCCCATGGCGCTGTCGTAAAAGTGACCTCTTGAAGTGACTCTATAGTCCCCTCTTCGATCCCATTTTTGTTTTCTTGTAGTTGAATTGCTGCTATGCTTCTCAAGCCAAAGGCATAATTCATTCATGTGTAGTATCAGAGTTAGACGCTCAGCGATCATATACCGGAACTACGGTTGAATTCCCACCATCGGCAAACTCCCCCGCTCCGAAAGAGCAACAAGCACAGTTCAATTTATCCATCCACATCCTTCGTGTTCCTCACACATCTCTCGCTCTTGAGTTCGCCTCGATGACGTCCACGCCCACCAAGCCCGATGGAAAGACGAATCTGATTTTGGCGCGCCAGTACAAGGGTAAGTAGCCCGCGATCGCGGATCCGTGCCGTGCCTGGCCCCCCTGCCTATCACTCTGTGCAATGTGTAACCCGATGGGATGGTCAAGGGGGCTCATGCGGCTCTCCCTTATCCGCCATTCGTTACACTGACGCATCGCCTATAGAACTGAAGAAAAATCCTGTTGATGGCTTCTCCGCAGGTATGACCATCGACCAGCCCGAGCGGTGCGGTCACTTGCTAATGCCATACTCACCTCGCAGGGCTTGTCGATGAAAGCAACATCCTGGAATGGGAGGTTATACTCATTGGGTGAGTGGGCACTTTTCAGATACTATGTTCGGATCCAGCGATGTACCCCATACCCCTAAGTTAGTCATTGGACTTCACCTCATGGCATGTAGACCGCGACACGTTATTTCCATGCCTGCCTTTGCCTTTGTCTTAGGTCCGATCGCACATTACTAATCGCCCGCCTCCGCACAGGCCGCCCGATACCTTGTAGTATGTATCACTCAGCAAAACTCCGATTCGGCTCGTGTTGGTTAGCGCTCCAGAGCAGTACACCTGACCTAATTTTCCATCACAGTGAAGGAGGCATCTATCGTGCACGGCTAACTTTCCCTCCGGTGAGTTTACGCCAACCCCGTTGCACCCACTCCCATTTCATGATCGCGGACATTTCCAACTTTCCAGGAGTATCCACTTTTGCCGCCAAAGATGAAATTCTTAACCAAGATGTGGCACCCCAACAGTTCGTGATTGGAATCCCTGTGGAGGATTCGCTGACGAGTGAAATCTAGTTTACGAAAATGGCGAGGTTTGCATCTCGATCCTCGTACGTTGATTACCTTCCCACTTTCAGATTTGCTCCAACTCATTCGCGATACTTTCAGCATGATCCGGGAGACGATCAGTGGGGGTACGAGAAAGCCAGTGAACGTTGGTTACCTATCCATACTGTAGAGACTATTGTAGGTAGCCAAGCATCTGATCCGAGTCCATCTCTTCTCACTCAAACGGGAATGACGTCGCTCTCCGTTGGATAGCTCGTATCGGTTATCTCTCTGCTTAGCGCAGACCCCCCCAGCCTTGATAGTCCCGCCAATGTTGATGCTGCCGTAAGCCAACCTTTGCGTTTCTATGTCTCTTCCTCACCAACCCTTTTTCGTCCCATTATCAACACTCGACCCATACAGAGACAAGTGCGCACAGATCTCTCCGGATACCGCAAGAGAGTTCGACGTCTTGCCCGTGAAAGCGCCGAAGAGGCATACGAGTAGCCCACATGGGCCTCTGCCGTTTCGGGTTGTCCAAGGGACGACACAGCTCAACCTCAAATCTTGGCAAGCTAACATCTTTCCTCAACTTGGGTCACGTGTCATACCATTGGTTCCGTCACTCTTTTTTTTTCCCTTACGCACACAATGAATCGCATATTCACCTGCTCTCGAAGACCGCGTCATGGACAAGTGGTGCATAACGCACCTCAGTATCCCTGGTTGTCAGCCACAGTCTTCCCATCATCGATACAAAGGCTTTTCTTAGTTCTAATCTGTTATCCCTGTACTGAATCACTTACGCTCCTTTAATGTGAATGACCTTTTGCTGCAATCCGGTCAGACCCATTCCAGAGTATTCCATGACTAAATGAAAGGAAAGTTTTCATAATCGAGTCATCCGGACCCTGCGCCACTAATACAGTGCAAGGGGTCATATCATGACGGGTGCCCATATCCGAAGCCCGCAGCAATGGTAATTCAACCCATCCTCACCTGGGACAGAGGGTTGATTCAATAACAATACTGTTAGGGTGCGCATGGTTTATTACCGGACATCCCTCAGATCTGATTGCAGAATATGAGTCTATAGTACGAGGGCTCCCGCCTGTGGCGTGCATGTCAGCTGCTGGGGGACAGTTCAGTATTATCCACGCAGATGTCTTCCTTCACAATCTGGAAGGAAGCCTACATACACAAGAGGCCAAGATCGTCACCGCTAAACGCTTGTAGAGAGAAATGAGAAATGCCGTACGGCATCGGTATCTACTGATCACTCGAGACAGGGATGCCAGACTTCAGCCTTCGGGTTGACCGTTTTCGAGATCACGCTCTCTCATTGCTTCGATCCATTCTGCGCCGTGGAAAATCAGATGCAGCAGATACAGTGCGTCATGCTTTTTTGTTTGACAGCATTCAATCACATGTTAAGGGCGTTACCCTGTTCCAGGTGTCTGAGGACGCACATCTGCTCCACGGCGGGAGGAAGCAATGTTAGAGCTACCGCCACAGGTCTCATTCCTCGACTTTATAGGAATCCTTAAGACGAAAACGCCGTTCGTATAGTTTATTCAGGGCGAGTGTCAGTTATTTCTGACGGAATGACCATCAAGGGATAATCAGAAAAAGGAAAATTGCTGGTTTGTGACCTCGATTCTTGAAGAGATATCGGTGGATAGGTTTGATATGTTTGGTGCTTGCTACGCAACAGGTGAAGCGGCCCATATACGTTTTGCCAGAGACGTGCAGAAGAACTCGGAACAGATCCGAGCGTAGGTAGAACTCGTTTAATGATGGTAGCTACCTGTATCCAGTGGATTTCTAGTTAGACTCGCATCTCGAAAAAAATGAATCAGGCTACCCCCTGAGGGTTTCCCTCAAGCTGAATGACCAAGCTTGCATGGATAGTGAAATTTGCCGTGCAATAGTTTTCCTCATGATCCATCGTGGTTGAAACCTTCTGTTATGCAATAACGTCTGTGAACATCCAGATCGCAATGAGATGCAACGTCGATCGTGGTGCAACATGGTACCAACTGCTGACGACCCTAGCGCAGCCGCGAGCGAATATTAGTGACTTAGCTCCCTTCCATACATCAGCAAACAACCACGATCGCGGTGATCACTGATCGCGAGCCATTCAATTATGTCCCGTACAACGACCCCACTGGAGCATGGTTGAGTTCACTTCGGCTTCGGCGGGCGAGGGACGAAGGCAACCTTGATCGGGGAGAAACCATATCAGAAATTGGTGTGCTATCACCAATGAAGCAGACAGCAGAGTAAATGCGTCTTACGACACTGCAGGAACCCGAGATGATTCTCACGCTAGATATAGATCATATTGATAACTGGGGAACGCCGCCTGAAGCGGCAGATCCCGCTACTCTTACCTCGCATGCGTGTTCACTCTCAACGTTGCTATTGGCTGAGACGAAGCCCGAGATTCGCTCTGATTTCAGGACCATGTAATTTACACTGCAGCCATGCAACGAGCGGAATAGCACTGTATCGGGCAGAGAATGGACCCTGGGTTTGGGATCATACAGGACCCTGTGCATAGGACAATTGAGTTTGGGAGAAAAAAACGTAGGACCCGCTACGGAGTAGCGGGAATTTCGTCGATTTCACGTACCGCGCGCCCTACTTGACATCCTTTTCGTTCGTACCGCTGGGAAGCGTTCCTTCTGCGCCGCGCGGACAAGCGTTGTATTAGCAGAAAGTGATCGGATGGCTCGGAACCTTCGCTATCGGCGAAACGCTGAGAATGAAAGACAACATCAATGAGTTTGGTGGTGCTGCGCTCTGTGTAGATGTGCTGACACAAGCAAAGTCATGGCATCAAACTCCCCAACACCTATATTTGGTAAATCGGGAGCAGAAAACGATGCCCAAGGTTGGGAAGAACACCGAATTCCGAATCATCTCCCCAGAACCTCTGCTACAGCCCGAAACCGATCACAGTGCGCACGCCAAATGGGGAGGGAGCAAGCAAGTTAAGTTATGAAGAAAAATGGCTGGGCTGGAAAGGACCATTAATCATAATATTAACTTTTGCGTGGTATCCCAGAAGCTCGGATGATATCCTCAGCCACCCATCATCATCTAACCCGCAGTTATGTCGCGATAATTCTTCCGGATCGAGGTGTTCCCCATCGGATGTCAGTTCAAAGGCTGACAGCTTAATCGCGATCGAGCCTGAGAAAGTCGAAATAGGCTGAAGTGGTTTGGCGAAGTCGCCTTCCATCTGGAAAGTCGGCGCTCAATAACTAGGCCCGGGCTTTTGAGTGGGAGCAATTGTGCACTGACCTTGTGAACTCCATTACTAAACTCCCCATAGAAAGGTTGCGAGAACATTTTCTGGAAGATCTCAGGCGTCCATAGGCATGCGGATTCTGAATCGGAATCCTTTGTCCCGTATTGAACTTCCAGCTTTAATATGTCCACTATTTCGCCTCTCTGGATTTCAGTACTATTATACTTATCGATGGGCTCGGGAAAGTTCCAGGGGTCATTTTTTGTGAGGAGCGAACGCAAGCCAACAATGTAGCGGGAGGCGTATTTCATCAATGAACTGTCAAACATGACAGTTTGTTTGAAAAGGAAGGGAAAGCGCCCTGTCGACGAAGGGTCCAGTGCTGGGTGATTTAAGTATGGTATTTCAAGCTTAGCCTCCTGCGTGTGCGTTGTCAGTCTCGAATCATACGTCAGCGGCTACAACGGCGTTTTGCTTACTTGGAAGTCAAACTTGGCAATCCATGTACCCGTCTTATACTGACGCCCAATTTGAAACACTACAACGTGGTCGTTTTCACTGAGCCGAAGACCGCAGTCATTCTGGATTGCAGACGAGTCCCAAAAAGGGGAAGGCGAGATACTAGAGACGCTTGGAGGAAGAAAGCGTTTCACCAAAGTTCTCGGCAATATGATGGGAATATACAGAAAGTTATAGGCGCCTGTCGATACTGTCTTGGGACTCATGTTCATGAAGCTGGTGTGGTGTTATGTAAAAACTCCAGTGCCCGTTGTTTTAAGTGTTCAAGTTCAAATCTTGCCATGGAGGAGCGTGGGAAAACTTCACTGAGCCGGCCGAATGCGTTGGATTGAGAAGTAAGACTGCTCAAAGCGATACAGCTGTTCTTCTCGACGTCTCCAAGCCATCGAATGAGAGAAAGGCTATTGAGGATGAACTCTCCCGTCATTGCGGTTGTTGGGACTACTGGCGTTGGAAAGTCCAAGTTGGCTGTTGAACTTGCACTCTCTGTGAAGTCTAGTGCTACCGATCACTCTTCAAGAGGTTTTACATGGAAGGATTCTCGTGTTCTCAATGCAGATGCCATGCAAATTTATCGTGGTCTGGATGTTATCACGAACAAGATGCCTGTCGAGGAGCAATGCGGGGTTGACCATCTCCTCATGAGTATCAGAAACGCCGGGGAGGATTATGTCGTTGGGGAATGGTACATGATGCCAGCGATCTGGTGAGACATAGCTATCAGATGTGAGTTGACGCAATGTCCCTACCCGTACGGAGATCTGTACAGATCAAGGAATGCCACGAGCACGACACGATCCCGATTGTCGCAGGAGGTACACATTATTGGATACAGCATCTTTTATTTCCCGAGAGGCTTGCGAGTGACCCACAATTCCGATCAATCATAAGGAGTGACGAAACGGAAGAATCCCCTGAACTTGCCAGATCATTGTTGACGCTTCCCGGACATCTGAAATCTCTCTATGAACACCTTCCACATCGAGAGTCTATTGCTTCTATATCGGAAGAGGACTCTTACAATCTCCACGACTTACTGCATCGAATCGACCCTATCATGTCTCAAAGATGGCATTGGAAAGACTCGAGGAAAGTCTTGCGTAGTTTAGAAATTATAAAGGAAAACGGTCAGCTTGCCAGCCAAGTGATGCGTGATCAAGACACTACAGAAAGCCTCCCAAGGTATGTGAACACTGTCTGAACTGCTGCGCCTCGCCCTCAAAAGGATCGTGTCCTAGGTACCGAACATTGATTTTTTGGATCTATGCAGAGCCGTCCCTTCTCGACCCGCGTCTGGACGGGCGTGTCGATCAGATGATCAAGGTGCATAAAAACCCTATTCCATTTTAAGATATTAACCGAGAGTGCTCCTAAGTCGGGACTGGTGCGCGAACTCCATAGCTTAAAAGCTGTAGCAAGCACTTCAAGAGAATCCGAAATTCCCACACAAGGCATATTCCAATCGATAGGTAGAAGGATCATAAATTACACATGTAGTTCTTTCTCATGTTTTGTCAAGGTTATAAAGAATTTTCCGCATATCTTAACGACGCCCCCGATACTTCTATTCCAGACCCATCTTCTTCCGTATCACCATCGTTTCTTGAAGGGGTGGCTCAAATGAAGCTTGCGACGCGGCAATACGCTCGCCGTCAGGTGAGGTGGATCAGGAACCGTTTGATTCCTGCGGTAGCGTCACCTTCGAAGGGGGACCGGGCCTGGATATACCTCTTGGATGCGAATGGTTTGTCGTTATACTTCAGAACTCGCAAGCGTGATACAGTGACAGCGTCACGTCAGAGCTTGGAAATACCTGGGGGCTGAAACGTTCGCGACAAAGCGGTATCAAATCATGAATCGTGAGTTGTAAATGTCATCACGGAAATGACTTGGGTCTGAGTTTTTTTTTTCCACAAGAATTCCTTGCAAATCAGGACGATGACATGCCCGACCCACTATCCCTGTCGAAACAGGCTGCGGAACTTTTGCAGCCTCCGAAGTCTTCCTCATTGTGTGTCAAGGATCCCCAAACTTCGACTTGATGTTTTAAGCTAACTCTTGGATTATAGACCTTCTGAGCTTCTGAGCGCACGCCGTAAACGCATCTGCGAAATATGCACCAAAAATCCTACTCGACCGATTATGATCGAGGAAGGGAAAGAATGGAGGATGCACGTTAAATCTAGGGCGCATAGAGGTAGGGTGAGAAGGGAGCATTTGGCAACAATACGCCAGTTGAGGGAGGAAGCTGCTGAGCGTGCGCGATTGAAAGCTGCTGAGGCGAGCGGTGGCACCACATAGTGTCCCTATCTTTAGGCAGGAGCAGTTTTTTTGTTTTAGTTGTGGATATATCTCAATGTGTGCCTGAGGAACACCTTCATAAGTTCATTTACGTGGGTCAGAATGAGTCATTCCTAACCCTCGAATTCAATTGGAGGTACCAACTCCCACCTCGATCTTCACGTTACAATGCCAGTACAAGCACAGTCCGCAACGGCTTTACGTCGCCTTATGACGGAGTACAAGCAGCTAGTCTCGGGAGGTGCCCCGGATAACATGTTTACTGCAGGTAGGCTCGCTTGCGTGATCCTCTGATGGGACGAACACTGGCTTCTCCTGCATTTCCTAGGGCCGATATCCGAGGACAATTTCTTTGAATGGGTATCCGTGCCTGCACTCCTTTTGGTGTTTATGGGTCTTACTCTTAAACCATTCGTATAGGAAGCCTTGATCCAAGGTCCGGAAGACACACCTTTCGTGAGTGTGGGGTTGCCTGTACTCGCCTACCTCTCGTTGATTGGTTCCGCAATTCACCACTAAAGGAAGGTGGCGTATTCACTGCAAAGTTATCATTTGTGAGCCGAAGTGGCCCAGCCAGAATGAACCATTGCATGCTTATGGTGGTTTGGATAGCCTAGCGACTACCCCTCAGCCCATTCAAAATGAGGTTTGACCCGCCCGTACTACATCCTAACAGCAAGTAATCTCATATTCTC